>NC_089585.1:143632904-143896112 GCF_019320115.1 Miscanthus floridulus
GTCATGGACGGGCGTTCAACTGTAGAACTCAGCGCGTCTGTGAATTTTAAATGAACTCCGGTGAAAGTTCCGTGAAAAAGGTTCTAGATTCCGTGGGCAGCTGACGCCAAGCCCACGTGTATGGTGACGTAGATGGTAGATCCCCCGGTTTGTTATCCACTCCTGTTTGCTTTTTGCATTGCACCTCTAGCTACGCTCTGTTCGCTTAGCTTATAAGTCGTATTTTTTTAGTCACGACATTATTTTTTCTTATAACAATTAACTAACAGTGCTTTCAGTCATGACTTATTAGCTAAGCGAACGGCAGTAATTCACGCTCGCGCAAGTTGTTTTTTTATTTAGTACACTTTGTCACGTGGTAACTGCTTGTGAGGGCGCCTGCCGATGCTGATGTTGAGTTTTTGCCGATGCTGAATTCCTATCGCAACTTCTTGATGATGATATATAAGCAAAAAACCACGTTCACGTTGACAAACAAATAAAATAATAACGAACATGTTTGGATCATGGCCTCCTAGATTCCTTCTGGACCTGGCAGCCCATCTGGGCCCATCGGCCCATCAGGCTTCAGGCAATGCAGATTGGCCCAGACAGGATTCTTCCTACTACGCCACTATATTTTTTTCTTACATATAGCCCGTTTTTCATTAGGAGGGAGTATAGTTTGGTAAATAAATACAACAACAGGCATCCCGGTAATCCCAAGATTACCAAGACCCCAAACACCCGATACAAGTAACAAGAAAACAAGCAAGAGAGGTAGGGAGAGGACTCATCACCATAGACCTAACCGATACGATCTGTAGAAAAACTCAACACAAAGGCTGGCCAATCAGAAGACGAAGCCGCGGTGGCAAAGCATCCACCAATAAGAACCAAGAAAAGCGACAATAGCGGCCAGGTAGCGGCTGTGAACACCGAGCGACTGCATCGGCAACTCCAATAGCGACTAGGTAGCCACTGTGACGAGCGACTGCAGCGGCGACATCAACAGCGACCAGGTAGCCACTGTGAATGCGCGACTACGGCGGCAACATCAACAGCGACCAGGTAGCCGCTGTGATCAGTCGAGCGACTGCAGCGACAACATCAACTGAGACTGATGCGAAGAGTAGAGTGAAGCACACGCATACAGTACAGTAAGGACCGGCTCCGACAAACGGCGCTGGTGGGATCCAGCGGAGTGCATCAACGAAGCCTTTTAAGAAGATGATGACATCTGCGGACGCCATCTTCGTTGGGAGCGCCACCATCGTCGGCCGAACCAAGAAGCCTGACGAGGGTTTTCACCCCTGGTGGCCCAGGGCCAGGCAGACGCCGGCCGCCGGCTACCGCCCGCAGTGGTGGCCAGCGGCCAATAGGACGGCGGATCTGGCTGGCCGTAACACCGGCTGCCGCTGGCGCCGGTGGCAACTGGACTACCCGACCATGTGTCTTCCCAGCACCGCCGGGCCGGAATCCGGGGCCGACGCCGACGCCTTCCACCTCACCGCCCGCCACGTCCGCGTCCTGGTACAGCCGCACGTCGCAGCCGCGCCGCAGCGGGAAGTGAAATGGTACGCCGGCACGCCGCCGGAGCGCTGCCGGGCCGCCGCGCAGCAGCCGCGGGGAACGAACGTGGCGGAGATGCGGATGGCGCCACCCACACCGGGCTCGCCCGGGCCGCGGCCGTCGGGGCGGGAGAGCCCGAGCCACAGCTTGTGGGCACGGCCAACCCACCGAGCGCCGTCAGATCCGGCTGGTGCGGACCAAATCCAGCGGTCGTGGACCAGATCTGGCGGCCGATCTGGTTTATGCATGAAGCCTGGCGAGGTTTATAGTCAGCTACTAGTAACTGGGACTGCTTGGAAGGATTATACATGTTCAGTAGTAATTTGTTAGTAGCATCGTGTACCTTTCTTAGGGTATAATAAAAGGAAGTAAGCATTTTTGACTGGAAAGTGACCGGCGGTTTTCAATTACTGGGCTGTGTTGAACGGATTGGACCCAACTATGTGTTTGGTCAAACAGCTGGAGTTCTTGCACGCCGGCTGTAACAGACTGGCTGGCGTCCCAATTTTAAATCCGGCTGCGGCCTTCGTCGTCCGGCCAGCTCCTCTTCTCTTCCTCCCTAGTGTGCAGTACAGCACTACAGCGACTGCGTGCAAAATTATGTTACAGACGGGTGAACTGTCAGTGTCGGTAATACTGCTCACCTGTCTGTCTCCTTGTTAAAAAAAGCCATCGCATAGTGCAGCTTTGGCCAGACATTTCTCAATTCTCATTGCATCACTACCGGAATCCTCAAATTTGCCGAGTGTTTTTATATTTACCGAGTGTATTTCATCGGGCACTCGGCGAATAAGTTCTTTGCCGAGTGCGCTAAAAACACTCAACAAAAAAAAAAACACTCGGTAAAGATAGGGTTTATCGAGTGTAAAAAAAACACTCGGCAAATAGGGTGTTTGTCGAGTGTTTAAAAAACACTCGGCAAAGAAATAAAATCTTTTTTTTCTAAAAACGAAAGAAAAGAAAAAAAATAAAAAAAAACTTTGCCGTGTGCTCATATCCAGAACACTCGGCGAACAAATTTTACTATAACTCCGCCTCCCTTCTCCTTTCCAAATCCGCCGCGCGCAGGCACCAAAAAAATCCACCGCGCGCTCCGCCCCTCCTCTCTCCAAATCCGCCGCGCGCCCCTCTCCCTTTCTCCAGTCGCCGCCCCGCCCCTCCTCTCACCTTTCTTCCCCGGATCCGGCCGCCGCACCGCCCCTCCTCTCCCTTTCTCCAGCAGCGCCTCTCTCCTCTTCATCTACCCCACGGGTGCGGCGGCGCTCCCCTCTCCCTCTCTCCTGCAGGCGGTGGCGCTCTCCCTCTCCCCGAGCGCGGATTTGGCCTTCCCCCACCACCGGCGAGCCGGAGCACCTCCACAACTGGCGGATCCGGCACCCCTCCCCCTTCTTCCCCGCCACTGAGCATGGACCGGGTCACGACGACCCCTCGGCGGCAGATCCGGTCGCGGCGGGGGCAGATCGGGCTGACACAGTGGCAGATCCAGTCGCACCGGGGGCGGATTGGGTCGCGGTGGCGGCGGATCGAGACACGGCTAGGGCGGATCGGGTCGCGGTGGTGGCGGATCGAGGCGCGGCGGATCTGCCCCGTCCACCTCCGGCGATGGCGGAGGGAGGAGCGGCGGATCCGGTGATGGATCGAGCAACCCCGGCTACGGCGGCGCACGGGGCGGGGCCTTCTTCCCCGACGGCATCGGCGTGGTGGTGGTGGTCCTGGCGGCGGCGGGAGGCAAGGGCGGCGGCCGGCTTGTTTTTTTTTATTTTTTTTGAAAAAAAAGTTTGCCGAGTGTTTTTGGGCACTCGACAACATATTTGCCGAGTGCGCGACAAAAAACCCTCGGTAAACTAGCGTTTGCCGTCAAAACGTTTACCCAGTGTCGTTTGCCGAGTGTAACACTCGGCAAGCTCCTGTGTCCGGTAGTGCATAATGTTCCTGATGACATATTCAAGCATTCCACCCAATCATTCCATGAATAAAAGTTGGTCAGTTGGATCACAGAACATTCTGTGTCAAATTAAACCAAAAAACGAGAAGAAGACCAAACAGAGCGAACGAAGCAGCCCAGACTCAAAGCAAGATCAGGAATTTATCAACGCCGGCCGGCTAGTCATGCACCATTCTAGAGACGTCAGACTCTCTGCAGGCCGGAGCAGCTGACGAGGTCCCTATCTGTCGGAATCGGCTGCAGCTCTTCTGCTCTCAGCAATTGACTATTGCAAAGAAAGACCCAACCCATGGTGCTACGCTAAGAAATTTTCTTGGCACTGTCAGGTAGTGACCCGTTCTTTATGCCTTGAATGTATCAACACGAACCCACCATTGGCACGCAACGCAGGCATGATTGCAGCTCATAAAGTCATAATAGCTGCAAGAACCGAGCGCCTGAGCGTGCCATTGCAGTTGCAGTCTTGCAGACAGACCAGATCAGCAAAGGCAAAGTTCCCGATAGTCATTCGCGTAGCTTGCCTGAAAAGGAAACTACTAAAACCAATCGCTGAACCTTGCCAAGGTTGAAGAAGATCAATGGCGGTGTACGCATCATCCGAGTTCAGCCGCGTGTTCTCGGCGCTGGACCGGGACGGCGACGGCAAGCTGTCGGCGGCCGAGCTGCGCCTCTGCATGAAGGCGGCGCTGGGCGAGGACGTGTCGGCGGAGGAGGCGGACCGCCTGGTGGCGTCGGCGGACGCCGACGGCGACGGGCTGCTGAGCCAGGAGGAGCTCCTTGTGCTGGCACTGGCGGGGGACGGCGGCGGCGGAGGCGGAGGAGGAGGACGAGGGCGAGCGGCGGCGGGAGCTCAGGGAAGCGTTCGGGATGTACGCCATGGAAGGCGAAGGGTGCATCACGCCGCTGAGCCTGAAGCGGATGCTCTCCAGGCTGGGCTACCACCAGGACATTGATGAGTGCAGGGCCATGATCTGCAGGTTTGATCTCAACGGCGACGGGGTGCTCAGCTTCGAGGAATTCAAGGTCATAATGGATGCATAGCGTACCGTAATTAGCAGATTGTATTGTGCGTGTGATTTACTTATTTTGGTGCTTGTTTTGATTTGTTCATTAGTGTCCTAATTCAAATTGTTAATTGGTACTAGTTTCTGTGTCAGATCATGTATGAAAAACGAGATTGTTTGTATGTATATGGCCATTGTTCTTTTAATTCTGTTTCTTCTTTTAATCAGTAACCAATTCTGTTTCTTCTTTTGATCAGTAATCATGTATGAAAAACGAGATTCTTTGTATGAAAAACCAGTAACCATCATTTTAATCGAGGCTTATCCTTCGCAAAGGGAGAATAAGAACGAGACCTTCATTGTGGAGGCGACGTGTATCTGTTCCCAGTTCCTAGGAAAAATAATTAGCAATTCAGATTATTTTTATTTGCCATTCTCTTCGATCTGCAAACAAGATCATTGGTAGAGTTATGCAGATGTACAGTCAGCTGACAACAAATTGGTAACAGCTTCAACTTTAACCAAGTTTATATGAAAAAAAAAACACAAGCATCTACAATATATAGCAGATTAGTTTGATCCAATATATGTATTGATTGTATATCTATTTGGTATATCAAGATCTGTCTGTCTATATCACACCTTGGGTGAAATTTTTCCTCCCTAGCCGATTTCTTTTCAAACGCCAGATCTCGATACGACGATGGATGTCATTTTTCTTCCTTTATTTTGGATCAGACCGAGCATAATATGCTGTTTCTATACATATGGTCTTGTATGCTCGGCCCAGCATGTGCATTGTAATGCTTGATCGGTCCATTTATTTGCCACCTCTTGTCTCTCTGAAACCCCATGGGCAAAGCTTTTGCTCGTCGAAAAAAAAAGAAAATCTTAATCGCTCCACGGTTGCATCTATCACTTTCATCCTCAAACCATTGCAGTAGAAGCATGAAACTACAGTCTACAGAGCATCAGAAGTTCAGAACACGGTAAGTAACGGCAGCATGTGAAGCTTGACCTAGCTAGCTAAGCAGCGTAGGAAATGGATAATGATAGTTTCCTGTTGTTGGCAACCGTTACTAAAGTAGCCTCATTCAGGTGCCTAAACAAGACTAATAAAAGAAGAAGAAGATACTCCTATAAGGATCAAACTCGCGTATCACTCAGAAACGTCGTGCCATTTTAAAACGGAATCCACCTGTTTTGGCCTAGGTAGCAGGTTAGTTTGACCAATGACATTTCGTTCTCCAAAAGGAGCGTGCCTGTTCCATACTTCCATGCCTGTCAACAGCGACCGCCGACCGATGAGTAACAAGTTCAGTCCTTGGCGGCCGGCACTGATCATGCATGCGGATCTATAAATTCCATGCGTGAACGTGAACTCCTCAGCAGTCATCGTATCGCACCAGTCGGCAGCCGCAGTTACAGAAACATCTAGCTTACTAGCAGTAGCAGTTTGCGATCGATCTCTTTTTACTTTCGCTAAATTACAGTAACTTAATAAGCAAGTACTATAAGGTTCATGCTTCAGCAACTCTAGCTAGGTAGCTGGATTCATGTTCTGTTGAAATGAAATGGCTTTACAGGCTCAAATTAAAACTGAAAGAATAATCCGTTGAATCGACCGATCGAGCAGAACGACGCGAGACGAGCATCATGCAGCAGCGAGTGAGTTTTCTTCTCCTGTTTCTGCAGCAGCTATATGTGGGGATCATCAGGCGGCTGCGGGGAGTAGCGCGCCCCGCACGGCACGTATTCGATTCAATTCAATATGGCAAGAGGGGGATCCCGATCACGATTCACGAATGGCAGCAACAAATCTACCAGATTACATGCATGCTGCATGCATGGGAGGCCTGGTGTGCATTCCCCCTGCAAGATTTAGGGGACGCCGCGTCGAGAGCGCGGCCGATGACAGCGAGCGGATTAAATCGGTTTCGAGTCCCCGCATAATCCCCTGCTCCCCGGCCGCTTGATTTGCTCCTCCTCCCTCCCTCCCTCTACAAATAAAAAGCCATTCCTTCCTACACACCCCAGCAAAAAATATCCATCCATCACAATTCACAACCGAACGCATCCGACCCGAACAGAGCACGTGCGGCGGCGACGGTGAGCGGAGCAATGGCGCCGGTCATCCTGGAGATGGACGTGCACTGCCTCCGATGCGCGCGCAAGATCCGCAAGGCTGTCCGGAACATGCACGGTACGTACGTGCAGCGTGCTCATGCTGGCCTGCCGGCCGCCGTTGTTCTGCTTCTGCATGCGCAGCGCAGGCTCACGTCTACTAGGTCGTCTGACATGCATGATGGTTTGGTGTGCTTATATGCAGGGGTGGAGGACGTGCGGGTGTCGGTGGACACGGGGCTGGTGGTGGTCAAGGGCGCCTCCCTCGACGCGTCGCTGCTCAGGTGGCGGATCCAGTCCAGGACCGGGAAGCCCGTGGCCGTCGTCAGCGACGGCGGCGCGGCGGAGGACCCGCCTGCCGGGCAGGTGGTGCACTTGGGCCCGACGCCGCCGCTGGCCGGGTACTCGTACTCGTACCCGTACGGCGGGTACGGCGGCGGCTGGCAGGCGCCCGCGCTCCAGTACGTGCCCGGCGGCGGCAACGTGTTATTCCCGTACGACGCGCACCAGTACGGGATGATGATGGCGAACGACGCGCCGCCGTGCTACCGCGACGACGGACCCAGCGGCTGCTGCACCATGCAGTGACGACGACGGAGTGACGGACCGGCGGGCGGCGTACGTTTGGGCGGAGCCAGTTTTTGTCATGCTCATCACGTCACGTACTCCAACTGCACTAGATTATCCTTCCTACAATTATATTACCTAGCCTGCTGTTTCCAGTTTCCCGTGGATTAACTTGTCTACGAGTCGTGCCTTTTTCTGTCAGTGTGTTTAGGATGAGTTCGAACATGAGGGACTCTCGGCGTTACTGTAATACGAAATCACACCACGTGTATTGAACCATTTAACGCAAAAACATATATATCTATTTCCATTAATTACTAGGGAATTTCAACCACACTCCATTTCTAAATGGTTTAAATTAGACGGTTTAAATGTTTGTATTGTACCAGTAAACTATAGTTCCATATTAAAATTATAATGTGCCTTGAAACATACATACAATTGCACAAACACATTTAAATCACATTTAAATACACCATTCAAACTATTTTTTTTACTATTTCAGCTATTTAAAAGATTTTTTGTTTAATTCACCATTTAGGTTCAAACTACACATATACCCACATGTAGACCTGATCAAACATTGTGTTGGTTCGGGCCAGAAAAAAATGATCGGGTCAAAATATTTGGCCCTTTGACCTGGAGCCTGGCCCTTTGAATCGAGCCTAACCCGACACATTGGCTGGTCGGGCTATTTCTTGTTTTTTTTTTTTACTTTGGACTAGTTTTTTTTAATTGGGTTCGGCCACTGGTCGGGTTTTTTCGGGTGCGTCTGGTCGGGCGGCCCATGCATGAACAGATCTATACATAGTTTAGCATTTACTTGTATATCCAATGAACAGGTTTGTTCACTTTGGTTTTTTCTCACGATTTAAACGAGGTGGCGAACAATGAACACTACACAACTAACTTGAGGTATATAACCCAAAATCAATGAGCATCAATATGTCACGAAACTATGATCGGATCACTGCGTATGAGCATTGTATACACACGGGACTATGATGGGAATTGGGATCACTACGCATGGATCAATATGTCACAAAACATGTTGGGATCACTGCGTATGGATTGATATGTCGAATAACTATGTGAGGCCAAGAGAAGAGTGGTATGTGAGGCCAAGAGAAGAGTGGAGAGGGAGGGGCTCGTGCCCCCTACAAGATTTGCAAAGGGATGGATCAATACATCGAATAACTATGTGAGGCCAACAGGAGAGAGGCTATAGCTGAGACCGCCGCTCAGGCTACACATGCATTATGGTTGTTGGAGTTCGAGGCGGTTTTAGGAGCGACAGACACATTTACAGCAGAACAAGGAGAGGGAGGGGAGGTGGCGGAGGAACCGCATGTACTGAACCATTAACGCAAAAACATTTATATCTATTTCCATTAATTACTCGTGAATTTCAATCACACTCTATTTCTAAATGGTTTAAATTAAACGGTTTAAAAGTTTGCATTGTACCAGTGAACTATAGTTCCATACTAAAATTATAAATGTGCCAGACATGCATACAATTGCACAAGCACATTTATATCACATTTAAACACACCATTCAAACTATTTTTTTACTACTTCGGCCATTTAAAAGATTTTTTGTTTAATTCACCATTTAGGCTGAAACTACACATATACGTGTCTATTATTACACTCGTTCTACATATACGTACAGTAATTAAGAACATACAGTTTTTTATATAATAATATAAGTAATATATGTGTCTGTTAATTACGTACCTGGGGCCTGCTGAGGTTGATGGCTGTAACCACGGTGACTGCTAGGGTTCCAAGCGAGATCTTCTGCAGAACTTCGTCGTGATGACCTGAAGAATAGCGTTCTTCTTCCCACAGTGATTTGGACTTCACCGTGATGACCTGAAGAATAGCGTTCTTCTTCCCACAGCGACTCACGAGCGCTAGAGCATCCTTCAGGCTATCCAACACAGAATTGAGCGTCCCTACAACCACTGGGTGACTGGATCATTGACTCTGCGTTTGTTGTAGCATGTGCACCAATCTGCAGACCTTCTCGATACCCTTGCACCATCTCTCGTTGGTCCAGTCAGTCTTAACGGCCTCCTTGATGGCCAGACCGACGTCAAGGATCTTCTTAGCGACATCAGCCATGTGATTAATTTGTACTCCTATATAAGTAAGATTCAAATCTAGCTAAAAACAACCGTTGAAGCTAACGAGACTAGAAGAGTAGAGAGGGAGGGGGCTCGTGCCCCCTACAATAAGGTTTTGCAAAGGGATGGATCAATATGTTGAATAACTATGTGAGGCCAACAGGAGAGTGGTGAGGGAGGGGGGGCTCATGCCCACAAGAGAGCCAACAAGAGAGTGGTGAGTGAGGGGCTCTTCCCCACCTCCACAAGGTCATAGACTAATTCAATGATTTTTAGTTGTGTGTGTGTCTCTCTCTATATATATACACACACACGTGAACGGGGCTACCGAGAGGGGTGTCTTAAACGTGGCTAGAGCCGTCGATAGGGATGTGTGAGGTGATCGATCGAACATGGCCCCCTAAATTTGTGGGCTCCCAAGTGGCAACTTTTTTTAGGCTGCGTTTAGTTCGCGAAATGAAATTTTTTGGATGTCACATCGGATGTTTCGGGGATGTCGGAAGGGGTTTTCGGATACTAATAAAAAGCTAAGTACATAGCTCGCATGCTAGTTACTGTAGCACTTATGGCTAATCATGGACTAATTGGTCTTAAAACATTCGTCTCGCGATTTCCAACCAAACTGTGTAATTAGTTTTTTTGTCTATATTTAATACTCCATGCATGTGCCGCAAGATTCGATGTGATAGTTTGGGGTGAAAATTTTTGGGAACTAAACCAGGCCTTAGCCAGCCACAAAGTCACAATCGTGCGACTGTGTCCTGAGAGATCATTAACTCAGCAAATCGCATACTCCTAGTCGAGGATGTGCGTGCATACTGCATAGCCACATAGGTGCTTGCCTCTTTGGGCTCCGACCTTCTACATGCCCACTCAGCCACTGGTGACCTGGTGTGTAGAGGTGGCTGGTGTTATCGATTTGTAGGGGCGGCTATAATATCTATTTGTAGGGGCGGTTCAGTCTAGAACCCCCCCTACAGTATATTTTTCCGCAAAAATATTCAAATTTACAATTCAAAACCTGTTTGTTTCCGTGTATTCCTGCGTTCGCGTTGCGAGTGAGCGAGGAAAGCGAGATAATCCCGCCGAACGCCCCGCGACCAACGCGCGACCGGGAATCGCCCGCGACATGGAACGCGCGAAACTTAACTACAACCCACGATTCACAAAGCGCAGCCTCCGAACCATGTTCGCTCAAGAGTATTATATAAACTACAAGCACAAGAGTATTATATAAACTACAATTACAAGTCCAATTTACAAGAATATATACAATCCATCATTGAATAGACATAATTCACAAGGTAAAACCAATGTCCAATTCACAAAAATATATACATCCATACACATTGTTATCAACGGCCTAGAGCTAGCCTTTTTAGTCTCACGAAGGTTGTTGGTACTGAGGATTTGTACCTAATTCAGACTCTTGGTCATGGTAGGTGCCTTTGACATGTACAATCTGGTCCAATCTAAAGTTGCAAAGGTCGCCGACGAGCTCTAAGAGTTGGTCATCCTTGTATGGGTCTTTTTTCATTTCTTTCTCATCTTTCCACTACAAGAGAACATGTTTCGATTTAGTATTTCATACATGTACGAAGTTTTATACTACGGGTGAAGAGGTTCAAACTTACCCTTAAGGGGTATCTCCTGTAGGCACCGGTGTTACTCATCATAGAACATACATAGTATCCACATGTACACTCCCAGGCTTCTGTTTGGGGCACTGTGTGTTTGCATATGGAAATGTTAAGTAATGCTTTTGACAGCCATGTAATGGAGTACTAAAGAAGTAAGTTACACTTACCGCATATAGTGTTTTTATAGCCAGCTTTTCCTTCCTTACTAAATCATGCCTTCCATGATGTTTAGTGACATAGAACCTAAATGCCCTATTTCAAATTATTTTAGCAAATACAACTTGTTAGTATCCAAAAGTGAACGTTACAAGTATGTATACAAACATATAAGCTAATGAGGATTGTCGATATGTATACGTCTTGAGAATCGATATGAAGTCTTTGTATGTCACCGGGTCCCTATCTATTGAATCAAAGACACATGTCATGCTCCTTCCGACATCGACGCCTATACAATCCAGTGGTTGTTGTATAGATTTAATCATAGAACTAGATAAGCTCTTTGCATCGAATAAAATAATCAAACAAAGCTTTAAGTATAGAGTGGAACTTACTTGAAGTTGTATGGTAGCCATATAGTAGAGTGCTGTTGGAGAAATTTTAAAAACCAGGCAATGTATACCGAAAACCTTAAGGGACTCTTGCCTTAGTCTCTTCGTACGAATGTCCTCTTTCTCCCAAAGGGTCTTTCCAGTAGCTAGCTCTTTGTCATCCAGTTTTCACTATTTAGGGTAATTAAAATTTGTTTGTGCTATAGCTTGAGGGTCTATATATCCAGCTTTCACACTTGGCATTTGTTTACAATATGCACTTGCATTCTACAAATCACGTATGGGTTAGTTACAACAAAATTCAAAGATTACATTCATATCATATCGGGAGGACAAGGACTTACAGGCACCATGTGCGAATTAGATTCATCTCTATTGCTCCGAGGTGAAAGCATGTCTGCATTTTATTGAAGTCAAAGACATTTTCTCGGCTGAGCTTCCAAATGTGCCGGTGGGGAAGCATGCTTGTACGAGGTCTATGCTCGTTGGGGAGAACACGCAAGTACCAATCATAGAACCTCTCATTCCAAGTGTAGGCGCTGGATGTCCCGGTTTTGGTAGGAAGGGCTTGCCTCTTTCATATGGTTTCGGGCAATCCTTTGACCATTTGATGGCATCAACATTTGGATACTGCTTGCTGTTTGGTGGAGTTTGCTAGTGACGGCCTCATCAGAGCCCATGATGGGACTTTTTTTAACTTGGTTGTCAGGCTTGAACTGGTCATGGGGCATACCATTTGTGCACCGACAAGACGTCTTTCATCGGAACATAAATTGGCCTTATGGTGATTGGATTCTTCTTTCGAAGTTTCTATTCAGGTACATCCTCATCTTCTTGTGCATCACCTTCTTCAGGAGGCAACTTGTTGTTCATGTATCGGCTGCGCTTATTGAGACGACGTGTTATCTCATCATGCACTTGCTCAGTATGAGCTGGAGAAGGTTGTGCTTATCAGGCACATGCTCGCTAGGAGGCGGGGAAAGATGTGGCATCTCAGGAATGTGGTGGTCACGAGACAGTGAAAATATCTTCCCGTCCTCAACAACTCACTCCAAATTGGGAGAGGGGAGGCAGCGAAGAAGCAGTCAATATAATGTCCCGTTTGTGCCAGAGGATGAACTGCCCCATTATGTCTTCGAGTAACACCAGCCCCTCCGGAGTTGTATAGTCTATCCTCCACTGTATGAACTCGGGCTTCATGGTATACACCTCGACCCTAGTTGTAGTCCGGCGGTATCTTATTATTGTGGTGTAAGCCACTGGAGGATGTGCCACACCCGTTGCCACCTCCATCACAATGTTCTGCCGTCAGCTGAGAACACCAAGGTTCAACTAGTTGGTTTCTATATGCGATCGATAGGGGTTGTGGCTGCAGTGGAACCTTGGCTGCTAGGAACTTTCGGAGGGCTGCTAACTAATGCCAGTTCTCCCTAGCGGCGTCATTATGTTCATGGCTCCGTAGATAGTCCTTGCTCCTCCAGCACCTTCGTAACTAGAGCATTTACTTGGAGCTCAAGATTAGTCTCCTGGTCTTTGCCATGTTTCTTGTACATGTGCCTGTCCTCTTCGAATCCGTGCTTCCAGGTCATCCTTTTCCCTAGCCCCCTGGTGCGGCCTGTGTGCTCTTTGTTTCCTAAGCCAAGGCTAAGCTCATCCCTTCCTCTGGAAGGATTGAATGAGCCCTTCTCCTTATCTTCAGCATATTTCAGTATCCTTGATATTGCCTCTTGGGTCTCCGGCTTATCAAATTTAAGATTACCACCGGATGATTCTGTACTCCTCGCATATATCCAATTCCTTGAGCATACCTTCAAATTCGTCACATCGATATTCCCAGCAGTTGCGGCCTCTTCGTTCATCTTTCTAAACTGCTCTTCCTTGGCATAGTAGCCACCGGGGCCTAGATGATGGTGGTGTTTGTTCCTCTTCACAGCTTGATGTTACGGGCACTGAGCTCCAATGCCTCCGGTGAAGTCTTCTGAGCCACGAGCTCCTCCCATTGACTAGGAGTTATGTTGCCGAACTCGTTGAAGGGAGTTAACCCCTTTGGATATAGTTCTTGTTGAGCTCCGACCTCCAATATCGGAATGACTCTCCCATGATCCTGAAAACATTTTTTTACCAGTTCGTGCTTACCCTCCGAAAATCTAAAATTGATCTTCATCTGCCTATCCTATAGTTCATCTTTTTTTCTTCTCTGGTACCTCTTTCCAGTTAGGGATTGCTGGGTTCAATTTATCTCTTACTAGGGCCTCGATCGCATTATGGAGTCGTCCTCTTAATTCCTTTAGCTCAAGGATATCCCCTGCTGGTCTGACATCTATTATCACATAGCATGCCTTATCTGGATATTGATTTACTTTTCTATCCCCTCGTTTCCTCTTAGGCATGGTAGTCGTGGTTATGTCTTGAGGTTATGGAGCAGAGGCCTCAATGTCCATCTCTGTGGCTGTTGCCTCTGCTCTCCTTTCCTCTACTCCGTCTTGTCCAGCGAGATGTCACGGACGTCGACGTCGTCTTTTTCGAGTTTTAGGAGGGACCTGTATATACGATAGGTCAAAGTGTTAACAGAGGTAACACAGCCAAAGCTTTAGCAAAATTTACAAGCTAAGGCTTTTTTCCTACCTCTTCATTTGGGTCAAAATCCTTGTCCAAATCTTCCTTCGTTGGCCTCCTTCTGGCTTCACATGGGAAAGGATCATCAGGAACTTACATATCCCTCTTCTGAGTCCTCATCATTATCATCATCTTCTTCTTCGCCTTCAGCAACCTCTCCTCCTCATCACACTACTCCTGAGTAAGCATCACTTCTAGATTATTTTCAACTCATTATCGAACTGCTCCTTAGTAAGCTGGTCCTCTAGTGCTTGCTCTTCATAGGTTGGCTGCTCATCATGCTCAGGGCATCGGGCCTACACTGTTGGGTGTTCACGACATTATTTCGCTCTTTGTTCTAATAGATGTAAGAAAGTGTGCTTTAGGTACATGAAAAGATATAAGAAATCAAAAAAGTCTATAAACCAAAGTAGTCCTATAAAACAACAACATATAGAAAAAAACAACGAGTAGTAGTAGTAGTAGGCCTCAGAAACATGTCAATCATCATCTGATCTTGAACTTAGAGCATCAAGGCATCATAACAGAGAAGAGAGGACAAGGTAATGTAGGGGCGGCTGCTAATGATGCCAAGTTCCTCATAAGTTCTTGATCATAAGCTCATATTCCATATAATGTATGGACTTGGACAATTTCATCATCGGCAAAACAAAGGAGAGAAGAGGAGACGGGAGATTTGTCAAAAAAAAGCCAACAGCTGCTTAGCAAACATAGAGCAATAGCTGATGGCAAAAGATAGGACAACAAGTCCTGGGCGAGTCCTAGGAGATTTGGCAAAAAAAGCAATAGCTGCTTAGCAAACATAGAGCAAGTTAATACATAGGGATACATAGTAATGCATAGTACTAGAGATTTAATATATAGGAAAAACAGCAACCAGTAGTACTAGTAGTAGGACAGCAGTAGTATTAATAGTAGGACAACAACAGTAAATAAAATAACTCAAATAGAAATGAACATATTTCTACTCTAATGCAATATATTTGAAGAAGAAAGTTCAGCAACAGCACTGGTTAATGTTTTATGCTGACATAGGTTTATAGTCATTTAATCTATAAAGTAATTACAAGATGTAACTAAAACTAAAACAACCTAATATAGGAAGGCAGTTAAGTATAGAGGAAGGGATGTCCTATGACACATGTGACATTTTTAGCAGTGGTCCATTTAACTGTTTTTACAGTTCACATGTGACATTTTGAGTTCACATGTGATATTTTGACTGTTAAAAAATATTTTTAGTAGTGGTCCATTTAACTGTTTTTACAGTTCACACTAATAGTTCAACTGTTCAAATCAGCTGATGAGGTTTTTATAGAGAAAAGGATTAAATCAGATTCTACAAACATTAATGACATAGGTGGTGCAATGCCCACCAGCAAAAGGGGCAGGACCATAAAAACAAGTGATAAGAGATAATCAACATTCATTGTGAAATAATGTTATGTGAATGAAAACTTTAGGTTTCTAAAGAAGGCGAAGCAGACATAACAAGAATCATAAAGGCTAAGTAGCATGTCATATCTGAAGATAAGAGAACCATCAATCTTGGAAAAAGGCAATAGGAACCATCTATATGTTATATATGATTGGTCAGCAACCCAGGTACTAAACTTAGACTATATTAGTCTTTAAAAAATTCTACCCCATGGATTAAAATTCTACTCCATCTATTTACATGCTTATATGAATGTGAAGATAAAATAGTGTAGACTTGCTAGTTCAAGATGACGTGTAAGGAGCTTTCCCTAGCAGTACACAGTTATGGCACTTGATGAACAGAATTCACAATTTAGAACGAGCTTCTGGAAGGGGGCATAATATATCTAGAGTAGTAGAGTAGTTGTAGGAGTAAGTGTAGCAGTAGGGGTAGAGTAGTAGAGTAGAGTAGAGTAGTAGAGAGCATCAACTAGCACTAGCAGCTAGCACTAGCAGTATAAGAAAAAATTGACAGCACCAGCAGCTAGCACCAACAGCTAGTAGTACTAGTAGAGTAGGAGGAGGAGGAGACAATAGGAGTAGTGTAGAGTAGTAGAAGTAGAGTAGCAGTACAGTAGACAGTAGGAGTAGTGTAGAGTAGGATTAGCAGTAGAGTACTAGTAAAGGTCATTTAAAAACAATAGTAGTAAAGGAGTAGTAAGACAGTAGTAGCAAATGTTAGATTTGACCAACACAACAGCCAATAGTTAGAAGGAATAATATGACAGTAGATAGTAGTAGTAAGACAGTAGTAGAGACAGTAGGAGTAGTGTAGAGTAGCATGCAGTAGGCAGCAACCATGACCCATGATATATATGTGGAAGGAATAATATGATGGATAGGTGTACCAGCAACAAAAGAGCTAGTTAGCAGGGAATGAAGAGCATATATGAACATGATGATGCAGAGCAGTAGCATCAATCTCATATCATTGCAAACATGAGCAGTGGTAGTTCATGATGAAGAAAGGAACCTGTGCTAGATGGATGGATCAAAGATAGATAGATAGATGCAGATCGATGAAAGAAAATATAAGATGTTGATAAGATGAAGGTTAGTTCAACCAATTTGTCTCAGATTTAATTGCCTTTTCATTTGACCTTAAACTTGGAGCTTAAGAAACATAGACAGCAACAAACCTCAAATAGATAGTAGAAAACCAAGATCATGACAGGCATGAAACCATGAGAGACATCTAGCCTAGTCATCATATTATCACAACCACCTAGCTGTTGCTTGGGCATGGATGTCTCACATGGTTTGATGATAGCCATGAGAAGCATAAGCAGAAGATAGAAGAAACAATACTCCAGTACCTCATAAGTCTAAGGTCATCAATGTGCATAATCCATTACTCAACTGGCACTGTTATCTTCATAGGCATGAAAAGGATCTCACAATTGTATCAGCCTCAGTCAAAAAAATGGTGAACATCATAGGCACAAAAAAATGCAGGCCTCAGCTAACTGCAAACTAACTTATGATCATCTTGTAAGCTAACTACAATCATCCCAGGTGGCAAATAAGAACACAAATTACTGAGGCAAGTTCATGGCTCCCATGGAAGCGTGGGACACGTCCATGCCAGCCATCAGGTAGGCATGCCTACAACAGTTGCTTGGGAATGGACATATCCCATGGTTTGATGAAGACATGAGATAACACAAGAAGACAAAAAAGCACCAACAGGAAGAATACCTACAACCACCTCAGATTGCTATAGTTTGCATCATCGACCGACGAAACCAGAGAAGCAACAGCGGAGGACGAACCAGATGGGTGCGTGGAAGCATGCGAGCATACCAATGCCGGCCAGGTTTCACCTATAGCAGCCTTCCGTATAGGTAAATGAACTAGCTTGGACCATGCTTGGATTTGTGAAAGCCTGGCCCTTGCTTCATCGATTAGATGCATCTATAATTTGATTGATTTGGTGGATGTGTAGTTTCATTTGGTGCATTGTACTTTGTTTTTGCAGGTGCGGTCTGTAAGCTTGAGCTGACTTTGAATCAATTGACAAAATAGTTGTAGATATGGGGATAGTTCTTTGACAACTTCTAATCCAGAAGCAAACCTTGCACAAGTTATGAGGTAATATCATTTCATTGTGATTTGATTTAATTTGCACTGACATGCCTTCATTTTTTAATTTTGAACTTTTCAGGCGCATTGTTTTCCATGTGTAATAGTTAACCGATGAATTTGTGCTGGAAATACATGCAAAAGACAATGAAGTTGAAAGAAGATCAGTAGGATTGCTATATTTGGTCTTGACATATGTTAGAATACTTCATACATAGTCTGTGTAAGTTAGTTTTTCTCTGAGTTAGTATAACATTGTAGGTCGATCTATCCAATCCTAGACATCTTTGTTACTGCAGTTAGTGTTTCAGTCATTTGCATTGTTTTATCCTTGTTGAGATCATTTGGTAATCTCTATCACATAGTTGTGCTCAACATTTTGGTTCATTTGAACAAGTGTCGAGTCATTTGTATCCCCTTGCATACTGTTATATATGTACGATGAGGAAATATGTTTGACATCAAACCTGTGATAAAGATCAGAACCAATGGTTCTTTCTCACATGATATTTTAATTCTAAATCAAAAAAAGAGTGCCTACATAAAGTTTGAAGTCCACCTCTTGATTGCCTGTCATGCAGTGCAGGGACTGTGTTGCAATGTTACATGAAGTATTATGGAAAATAAATTGAATTTTTATTTCTTCACATGGTGGAGAACCTAATGTGTGGACACCATTGAACTATGCCATACTATGTGTTTGAGTAGAGTCAGATATTGTATTTTAAGACTGAAGCACCATAATAATATAGTGTTGGTGATGCTGAAACAATGGTAGAAGTGCAGTAGGTACCATTGGCATTGCCAGAAGCATCAATTTTTTCAATCACCTTACGCAAGGTCGTTCTGTTGTTTTTTCCTTGGTGGGTGTGTGGAGAGATTTTTTGACACTATTTGTGTTTTCTTTAGATGTCAATCTTAGTCAGCTTTGGTATACAAAAAATAGCTTCATTATAGATCTTTTCCTTTGCGTTTAGTATTAGTCCGTTCCCCATCATCTTTAGTAGTCCACCACAATCTAGAAGTCCTCATGAAAATACTGTTTTAAAATGTCACGGGTTTAATAACCAATTATCTGTTTGTTGAATAAAAAGAGTTTTTGTCCAGCCGAGACCTCTAATATTCACGCTTGACCATAATAAGCCCAAGTCATAAATATTTTGCTACCAATTCGACACCCTACTCATCATTATCATCCTCAACGAAACTAGCAGATGCAGGAACCAAAATCCTACAAATAAAAGGACTCATACCACCACGCATCTAAGGAAACAAAAAATCTAACACAAGAGCAATCGACCGAACCCTAGGGCAGGATCAATAGGATATTATCCGCAATAGCAAGGGAAGAGAAGGGGCACGCATACCTGGTGGGTGCTCGTCGCCGGTGAAGGACACGACAAGGAACTAGGCACCTGGCGTAGGGAGAGGGCGGGGACGCGGGGGCCCGCACCTCGTCTCCTCGGGCACTGACGATGAAGGGGGAGAGGATGCCAGGGACCGCACCTCGTTTGTTCGGTGCTGACGTCGATGACGAGATAGGGGACGCGGGGGACGGCGTCGCCCACGGCTAGGGTTCCATAGAGGAACGACGTCGCCACGGCTAGGGTTCCACAGCGGGTCCCAGCGGCGAACGGAGCGGAGGTGAGAGGAAGCGCGCAGCCGGGCACGCACGGGCCGGTGGAGGTGAGAGGAAGCAAGCACGGGCATAGTGGCGGCGGCGGGTTCGGCAGCCTGACGACGTCTGAAAGGAAGAATCGCGCCCTAACTTAGAATATTTTTGGGGCTCTGGCTTATATACTAGAGGGCATTTATAGGGGCGACTCCTAAGTTAGCCGCCCTACAAATCGATTTTAGGGACGGTTCCTGAGTTTAGCCGTCCCTACAAATATTTTTTAATTATTTTAGTCACTAATTCTGTAATTTATTCATATATAAAGAACATGTAAATTTATATATTAGTTTGTTTATTATTCTATATATATAAATATATGTATATATAAACAATTTTATTATATATATATAGATATAATTTTATATTTTCTTCTTTACAAAAATAATATTTTAAAATTTTAAAATTTAAATTTCAAAACAACTAATCGAGTTTTTGGACACTAAATGACCTCAAATAAAAAAAATTTAAACATCAAAGTTGTAGAACTCATCAAGATGCACAACTTATATTTTGGTCATTTTCAATAAATATCAACTTCAAATAAGATTTTTGAAACCTTAAATGATTTTAAATAAGAAATTCATTAATATAAAAGTTGTTGAACACATCACTATCTATAACTTTTATTTTGGTCATCTTTTCATTTAACCAAATTTGAATAGTTAAAATTTTGAATTTTAATAAATGGTAACTTCAAACAAGATTTTAAAACCTTAAATGATTTTAAATAAAAAAGTCATGAACATAAAAGTTGTTGAACTCATCACTATCTACAACTTATATTTTGGTCATTTCTTCTTGTGATAAAGTATTAGTAAACATTATTAACAAATTCACATATCACTCATAGTTTAATAAACTATACGGGAGATATGTTGATTTGTGAACAATGTTTACTATCACTTTGTCAGATAAAAAAATAACCAAAATAAAAGTTGTAGATCTTGATGAGTTATACAACTTTGGTATTCATCACTTTTTCAGCTGAAATCATTTGATATTTCAAAATCTTGTTAGAACTTGTCATTTTTTTTTAAATTTGAAAATTTGAATTGTTCAAATTTTGTCAAACAAAAAGAATGACCAAATCAACATAGTAACTTGATAGGGCATGATTTTAGAAAATTTTAGGAAAAAATCATCACATTTGGAGTTAGTATGAGAGAGATAGACTAGTTATAAATTTTACCTAGAAATTAAAAAAAATCACAACTGTTCATGATGATTAATGATGAACAAGTGTGATTTATATTTTTAATCTGTGACTGAAACTTATAACTACTTTTTCTTCCTCATAATAACTCCAAATGTGATGATTTTTTTTCTAAAATTTTCTAAATCATACTTTATCATTTTAGTCTAGTCATCTATCTTTGTCACTAATTTTGAACAATTTAAATTTTTAATTTTAAAAAATGACAACTTCAATCCTGATTTTCAATGATTAAATAATTTCAGCTGTAAAGGTGATGAATAACAAAGTTGTAGAACTCATCAAGATGTACAACTTATATTTTGGTCATCTTTTCATTTAACAAAATTTGAACAGTTTAAATTTTGAATTATATTAAATAACAACTTCAAACAAGATTTTGAAACCTTAAATGATTTCAAATAAGAAAGTCATGAATATAAAAGTTGTTGAACACATTAGTATCTACAACTTTTATTTTAATCATCTTTTTATTTAACTAAATTTGAACAGTTCAAATTTTGCTTTTTAATAAATTACAACTTCAAACAAGATTTTAAAATCTTAAATCATTTCAACTAGAAATGTCATGAACATAAAAGTTGTTGAACTCATCACTATCTACAACTTTTATTTTGGTCACTTCTTTATGTGATAAAGTATTAGTAAATATTATTTAAAAATCCACATATCAGTTATAGTTTCATAAATTATACGAGAGACATGTTGATTTGTGAATAATGTTTACTGTCACTTTGTTAGATAAAGAAATAACAATAATAATAGTTGTAGATCTTGATGAGTTATACAACTTTAGTATTCATTATTTTTTGAGCTGAAATTATTTGGTGTTTCAAAATCTTTTTAGAACTTGTCATTTTTTTATTTAAAAATTTTAATTGTTCAAACTTTGTCAAACAAAAAAAATGATCGAATCAATACAGTAACTTGATAGGGCATGATTTTAGAAAATTTTAGGAAAAAATCATCACATTTGGAGTTAGTACGAGGGAGAAAGACTAGTTACAAATTTTATCCAGAGATTAAAAAGAAAATTACAACGGTTCATGATGATCAATGATGAACAAGTTTGATTTCTCTTTTTAATCTGTGACTGAAACTTATAACTACTTTTTCTCCTCATACTAACTCCAAATGTGATGGTTTTTTTCCTAAAATTTTATAAAATCATGCTATATTATTTTAGTCTAATCATCTATCTTTATCACTAATTTTGAACAATTTAAATTTTTAATTTAAAAAAATAACAATTTCAAACCTGATTTTCAATGATTAAATGATTTTGGCTGTAAAGATGATGAATAACAAAGTTGTAGAACTCATCAAGATGTACAACTTATATTTTGGTCATCTTTTCATTTAACAAAATTTAAATAGTTTAAATTTTGAATTTCAATAAATTGTAACTTCAAACAAGATTTTAAAACATTAAATGATTTCAAATAAGAAAGTCATGAACATAAAAGTTGTTGAACACATTAGTGTCTACAATTTTTTTTTGGTCATCTTTTCATTTGACTAAATTTAAATAGTTCAAATTTTATATTTTAATAAATAGCAACTTCAAACAAGATTTTAAAACCTTAAATCATTTCAATTAGAAATATCATGAACATAAAAGTTGTTGAACTCATCACTATCTACAATTTTTATTTTGGTCACTTCTTCATGTGACAAAGTATTAGTAAACATTATTCATAAATCCACATATCCCTCATAGTTTTATAAATTATACAAGAGACATGTTGATTTGTGAACAATTTTTACTATCATTTTGTCAAATGAAGAAATGATCAAACTAAAATTTTTAGATCTTGATAAGTTAAACAACTTGGTATTCATCACTTTTTCAGCTGAAATCATTTGATGTTTCAAAATCTTGTTAGAACTTGTCATTTTTTAAATTTGAAAATTTGAATTGTTCAAACTTATCAAACGAAAAGAGTGACCAAATCAATACAGTAACTTGATAGAGCATGATTTTAAAAATTTTAGAAAAAAAAATCATCACATTTAGAGTTAGTATGAGAGAGAAAGACTAGTTATAATTTTACCAAGAGATTAAAAGGAAAAAATCACAATTGTTCATGATGATCAATGATGAACAAGTGTGATTTCTTTTTTAATCTGTGGCTGAAACTTGTAACTAGTTTTTCTTCCTCATACTAACTCTAAATGTGATGGTTTTTTTTCTAAAATTTTCTAAAATCATGCTCTATCATTTTAGTCTAGTTATCTATCTTTGTCACTAATTTTGAACGATTCAAATTTGAATTTTAGAAAATAACAACTTTAAACCTAATTTTCAATCAATAATTGATTTTAGCTATAAAGGTGATGAATATAAAAGTTGTTGAACACATCACTATCTACAACTTTTATTTTGGTCATCTTTTTATTTGACAAAATTTGAATAGTTCAAATTTTGAATTTTAGAAAATATTAGCTTCAAACCTGATTTTCAATCACTAAATGATTTTAGATGTAAAGGTGATGAATATAAAAGTTGTTGAACATATCACTATGTACCACTTTTATTTTGGTCATCATTTTATTTGATAAAATTTGAACAGTTTAAATTTTGAATTTCAGAAAATGACAGCTTCAAACCTGATTTTCAACCACTAAATGATTTCAGCTGTAAAGGTGATGAATACACAAGTTGTATAACTCATCAAGATCTCCTATTTTTATTTTGTTCATTTCTTCATTTCATAAAGTGTTAAGTGATTTCATTAAGTTTTAATAGTAATAGAGTGGATGTTGAAATAGATTCATCCGGATGTTGCAAATGGTAGTCTCACACACATGCATAAATATAGTCTCACACACATGCATAAATATAGTCTCACACATATACATAAAATATATAGTCTTACATACATACATAAATATATAGTCTCACACGCATGCATAAATGAAGTCTTGCAAACACACTTACATAAACACTCCATGTTCAACAACTAGCTAGCCCGCTATAACGACTTTCCTCTTGATATCTTTTCGTTTCCATGGCAATATATCTTTGGGCAGGTTCTTTTTTACAACACTAATCTTTTTAGGAAAGTCTGTGAATAGCAGCATCATCGTAGTTATTATAAGCTTCAACATCATCCCCGCCATCAACTCTGATAATGTGCTGTTTCTCGGAGGCAACCACATGCTTTGTCTTCTTCTTTGGGGGGAGGTTACTTTGTGGATCAGACATATAGAAAACTTGTGCGACACATGAAGTGAGCACCCAAGGGTCATCTTGGTAGCCTAGATTCTTAAGGTCTAAGACTTTCAATCCGATCTCGTTCAATTAGTGTTGTTTGATCCAGTGGCATTGAAACAGGGCTACCGTTATATCTCTTTCATAGTCAAGTTTCCATATCTCTTCAATGATGCCAAAGTATTGGATCTTTTGCCCCAATCCATTGAGAGCCTCTATTCAAAAGTTGCTGTTTTGGTTCACATATTAACTATTATTTGCATGGGTATAGTACGTATACCCATTGATGTCATAAGCATTTCAAGATGTCACTTGTCTCAATGGCCCCTCCGCCAACCTGCTGATGGTAATAGAGTCTATGGTTTTTTAGGCGGTATGTTTTGGTCCTTCAACCATGTAGTTAGTCATTGCTTGTTCTGTTTCATGACCCAATCATCTGAACGACCATTTCTCTCGGCCATAATGATAGCCAAGTGTTCATCAATGTACGGTTGCATCAATTGTGTACTCTGCAAGACATTATAATGCGCTCGAATCACCTCTTTATAATCATAGTCGATGAACACTTTTCTACCAGTGGTGCTCTTCCCAGCTAGCCTACCCTTGTGATGAGAATTGGGTTTACCAATCTTTTTCTATACTTTTAGGTACTCTTAACAGCATTCGATGACTTCTTCAGTACTGTAACCCTCTATCATGGAGCTCTCTGGGTATGCTCGATTATACGCGTATCGACTTTGAACCGACATGAACCGTTCGTAGGACCACATTTCATGCAAGTAGCAAGGGCCCAGCGCCTATATCTGATGAACTATGTGAATCATGAGATGTGGCATTATATCAAAAAAAGTAGGAGGTAAACACATCTCTAGTTGGTTTTGTGTCTCCACCATAAATTCATGTAGGTCACTCAGCTCTTGCTTGTCAATCGTCTTCTATGAGATCTTTGAAAAGAAGTAGCACATGCGGGTGATGGTCATTTTCAAGAACTCTGACTTTATAGCCCTGATTGCAATAGGTAGAAACATTGTTAGCATCACATGACAATCATGAGCCTTGCAATGTGTTATTGACAAGTCCTTCATCGACACTAGCTTCTTCACATTCACTGAAAACCTAGTTGGGACTTTGACCCCCCTCAGGAAAGTGCATATAGCTCTCTTCTTGTCTGGTGTCAGGTTAAAGCACACCGTGGACAGAGTGTATTTTCCATTAACCTCAGGTACCGGGTGAAGCTGTGGCATCACGTTTAGCTGCACCATGTCTTTCTGTGATTTCAGACCATCCTTTGACTTGCCTATATCTATCATGGTAGCAATGAGACTCTCAAAGATATTCTTCTACACGTGCATAGCATCAATGGCATGGGGGACCTCTAAGTCTAGCCAATAAGACAGATACTGAAAGAAAATCGATTATTTCTTGAAAGGTACATCTTCGACAGGAGGTGTGCTTCTATTACTGTTCGTCCCATCCAGATTCTTCTTTCCATAAACGACGCGTATGTTTTCACCATTCTATATACATGTTCTCTATTATGACGTCTCTCCGGAGGGGTTCAATCTCTGGGGTGTTGTCATAAAATCTAAAGAATAATTTGATGTGGTACTTGTGATTTGTCTTTAAGAAGCGTCGATTCCTTAGGTAAACTATCTTCTTGGATACATCCAGGTACACCCATGTAGTACCATCCAAGCAAACCACGCATCCCATCTTTCCTTTGATCTATCTAGACAAAGCAAATAATGTGGGGTAATCATTGGTAGTAACAAATATTATTGCTCTATATATGAAGTCCTCCTTTCAGAACGCATCGTACATCGGCTCCCCAAGCCTCCATAGCCTCTCCATTTCTTACATCAAAGGCTCGAGAAACACATCTATATCAATGCCTGGTTGTTTAGGGCCAGAAATAAGAATAGTGAGGAGAAGGTACTTTCTCTTCTGACACAACCACGTTAGGATGTTGTACATGGTCAAGATCACTGGCCAGGTGTTGTGGTCGCTCATCCTCTCATTGAAGGTATTCATTCCATCGGTGCTCAACCCAAACCATACATTCCTTGGGTCATCACTGAATCTTTATGCTTCTCATCGAACCTTTACCACTGACTACAATCAGCCGAGTGTGCAATTTTATCATCATCCACCTTGCGCTCATCATTCCATCATGTCATGAGTGCGGTTTTTTTAGGTTTTATGAAGATACGTCTCAAGCGGTCGATCACTGGTAGGTACCACATTACCAAGGCAGGAATTCTTCTCTGCTTTGCATCATTGCCTAATGGAGTGTCCTTTGGGGGCTGAGATTTTTGTACCACCTTTTTGTACCCTTCTTATTCCTCTTTTTCCCTATGGAGGCTTCGTTCCCACCATAAAGGTCATTGTTCTTGTATCGGCTGACCCCACACCGGGGATATTTATCTAGTGACTTGAACGTTTCGCCACGAAAAAGTATATAGTGGTTGGAGCATGCATGTATTTTTTCAACCCCCGTTGTTAATGGACTTATGACCTTCTTTGCTTGGTATGTGTTGGCGAGAACTGAATTTGGTTGTGGCAGCACCCATGATAGGAGACACAATAGATTATTGAAACTACAGTCTGACTAGCCATACTTAGCCTTCAGGATGAGTAGCTCAAGCACAAAATATAGCAATGTCCAATGTATCAGACATCCCTTTTCAACATTATATACAGTCTCCTTCGATGCTTTTGTCACCATTTCTAAATTTTCTAGACCTTTCGGGCTCTTTAGTAAAATCTCTGGTCCAAGGGCTCGAATCATGTCCTCCAAATTATCTTCATCCCCGACACATGCTCCACCATCATTATTGGCACCACCTTCGTCGTTACTATCCCAACCACCAGCATCACCACCTTGTTCATTGCCAAACTCAGGATCCATTCGTGCATCAAGCTCTGCTAAATATTAGGACAGAGATTCTAGGGTTTTATCATCGTATTCATCCTCATCCTCGTCGTTAACAATAACCGTTTCACCATGATGAATCCACACTATGTAGTCCTCAAGAAATCCTCGCATAATCAAATATGATCTGACAATAGTCACATCTGTCCATGGCATACGGTTCTTGCAATCTTTATAGGGACAAATAATTGTATGCTTATTCTCTGTCAACGTCGTTGCATGCTTCTTTGTGATTTCAATAAATTTATCCACCTCTTCACGGAAACCTATCTTGAACCTTAACGAACCATACATCCAAGAGTTCCTGTACTCCATCTTTTACAACAACAACAAAACAAACATTAAAGGACTACTTATTCATATATATATATATATATATATATATATAAATGAATCAAATTAATTATTACTTGAGAATAATTGTATATACTTCAGATATATATGAATATAAATCAAATATAATTACATGAAGCATACAAAGACACCATGGTAGAGGAAAATTAATTAATGACCCGTTTATTCATAAATAATTAAAATACATATTTGTTTATTACAATAAATAATTTTAAAGACAACAATTAGCAATAATTATATTTTACCCAATATCTTTCATGCAAACCCTAGTCTAATTTCATCAAACATAAATTTATAAAAACAAAATTAATAAAAAAAATCAAACCCTAGATCTAGATCTACATGCACATGAAACATCCATAAAACTAACTAATTATTCACTAAAATCAAGAAACATGGACCAAATAAGGATATGATTTTGTTCCCCTACCTAATTTACCCATGTACATTCAAAACTTGAGTCTAATTTGCTTCATAAGTAGCTCAAGCACCATAGAAGAGAGAGAAAAGCAAAACTCTAATTACTCACTAACAAACCATTAAAACTTAAAAAAAGTATGGAATAGTATTTTCTTACCTTCTACAACCTCTCCACCAAAGAATTTGAGACCAAAACCTTCCTCCCTTAGTTGAGTAATTTTTAGGAGGTGCCCAAGGCCTCCCCACCTTTCTTTCATGGGTTGAAGTGAGTGACCCGAGGAGAAAGAAGGTGTTGCAGTTTATTTTATATGTGGGTCATTTGTAGGGGCGGCTGGTGATTGAGCCGTCCCTACAAATCGCAGGTATTTATACGCAGGGCATTTGTAGGATGGCTCAATCACCAGTCGCCCCTATAAATAGCAACACTGGAGGCAGCTGGTGAGTGAGCCGTCCCTATAAATCCGACCAATTTCTATGGGCGGCTCGTATCACCAGCCGCCCCTGTTGTTCCATTTATAGGGGCGCTGGTCTTTGGGCTCCCGAGCACGCCACTGTAGGGACGGCTCTATCACCATCCGCTCCTAAAAAAAATTATCCTGTTGCTACAAACCATTTTTCACGTAGTGCTAGTCGAGGACATGCATGTGTAGCAGCGTAGGTGCTTGCCACTTTGGGCCCTCTGAGACTGACTCCAACAAAGAGGACCCAAATACAATACCCATTCGGTATTGTAGGTCATCTACAGTAAAAAAAAAAGTCACGGACCCAAATATCTCCTCTCCAACAGACAGACCCAAATCCACGCCCACCCACCGCCGCGCCCCTCCCTTCTCACCGTAGCGAGCCCGACGCCCCTCCCTTGTCTCCGGCGGGTGGTGGGCTCGGCGCGCGCGGCTCCCTCCCTCCCTCGTCGCGAGCACGGCGCCCCTCCCTCCCTCGTCGTGGCCCCTTCCTTTGTCTCCGGCGGCGGCGAGCGTGGTGCGCGGCCCCAGGAGCGCGGGTGACCCCTCTTTCTCCTCCGACGGCTCCCCGGCGGATCTAGGCCGCGCCTCTCCTCCGACCACGGCACGGCGACCCCTCCCTCTCCTCCGAGCACGGCATTCGAGGGGCGGCGGCTTCGCATGGATCCTCGGCGGCGGATCCGGTCCAGGAGCGCGGCGCGGGGACGGGGCCTCTTCCCCTGTCCAGATCCGGTGGCGGCGTGGCGCGGGGACGCTATATCCAGTGTGTGGCGTGGCACGGCCCCTTCGCCCTCCGCCTCCTTCCTCCCTCTCTCTTTGCCTCGCTCTCTCCACGCGGCAGCGCCTCCATCTACAGTGTTTTGCGTCGTCGAGAGAGACGACACGTTTTTGCCTTCCAGCTCGCTGCGAGGCAACGACTGCCTTGTTTGCGTCGTCCGTTGGAGCGTGATTTTAGAACGCAAAATACTGTGCACAATGAATTTTGCGTTTGCATCGTCGTTTGCCGTTGGAGACGGTGTGAGTGCCCACTCGGCCACCGGTGGATATTCATATGCTAGATCGCTAGGCTGTCGATTGCCGAAGTGTCAATCTACGCAACAACGCCTCCCTGACACCTAACAACTAATGTTGCACAGTCATAGAACTGCAGAAGTGCACCGATCGAGTCCCTATTCCTAGCTTGGCATCCTGTCCTGGACGCGACAAGAAGATCTATTCTTCTCTAGCCATATCAAAGTACTGACACTATACAAATACAAAGGTACAAATAGACAAGATTTGTGTAGGTAGTTAATTTTCATTTAGAATTTACTTAAGGATTCTATAGGTCCTTTATCCTAATTTTACTATTGCATACAAAATTTTCTGGCAAAGTAGCTTTTCTAAGCTGAGGTTGTTCAAATCCAAGTTGCGGTTTACTATGACACAAGAAAGACTCAATAAATTAGAGATAATTGTACTTGAAAGTGTGCCTTAATTTTATTGGTCATACAAATTCTAGAAACTTTAGGGGCCCAATTTAGATTTCGTTCTGGAGCTCCAAATTTCTGAAGACGGACCTGCACGTGGCCTTGCCTATGCTGCGTGGTCAATGACATCAAAGGGTGGCCTTGTGACATCGTATGCTTGTTTATCTAGGCTTGTTGCGTCATTAGCTCAATTCAAACCTGAAATGAATCTGAACAAGCCGCTCTTTGCACCAGGATATTGGTGATTGATTGCCAAGGTATGTCTTCAGGTTCAGGTAATTTTAATTTGTTGCTATGTTGTGTGATCAAAGCTGTAGGCACTCTCTCTATTTAATACAAATAAGTGTTTACTTCCATCTTTTTTATGGTGATTTACTTTTCTTTGAAGCGACCAAAAAAATTTCTAGCCCCGGATATTCAGGACCTTGCGTACCTGCATTATTCTTTGCCCAAACGCTTGCAGTGGAGTTATCACATATGTAGGTTCTCGCAGAGGTTAGCAAGCAGATTCTCGTATTCTTATAGCCTTTTGGCTTGCGTTCTGGGCTTCTGCTCTTGCTTAGTGTACAGGCAATGCCATTGTCCATGTCCTACTCAAGGAACAAGGCTGGCAGCCTGACGTGTATATAGACGTAACCTATGTCCTATGAATATGATCACAAGTAGTAGACCAGGCAGCTTCCTGCGTTTCATCAGGGATGGAACAAGAAAACATTGAGGCGAAGCAACAAGGTACCTACGCTGAACTACCATGCATTTTGATCATGTTCGTTCTTGCAGTCTTGCTTAGTACGTACTACCTTGCAACAACCCATGTGTGCAAATGATGATGCTAGTTTTCTTTCTTTCTTTTTCTATTTGCAAATTTACCAGCATGTTTGATCCATTGTCTTGTAAGCTGACGTGGAAAAGAGAATTTCTGCGTTATGTGACCTCTGCATTTCGATCGATCGAGAATTGTGGTATATTATCTTAAGAATAATGATGGTGATGATCTTTCGTTGATTTGATAGCCGGAGATGCGAGTGAGATCTCCCAAAAGGTCGCTGGAAAGGGTGAGCCAGATGAAGTCTCAAATCGCCCAAAGCCGCCTAGCGACGCGGAGAAGCTTATTGCGTTCATGGAAGATCACTATGACGACGTCGTTGCCCGCGTGCAATCCTTCGACGAGTTCTACCACGCCATTTTCGAGCTCATCGAGTAAGCGTTACGTTCGTGGGAAATCACAATCATATGATCAGGATTCTCAACTGCAACCCGCCCCACAGAATCGTTTCTTTTTTTTACCAAACAACCCACAGAATTCTCTTGTTAATCCGATCGTTGTTTAATCGCATGATCGAATTGGCTCGACGCCTGAACATTTCTGCAGAATGTTCTGCGAGGAACGTGGGCAGCTGCAGTACAGGATAGCAGAGAAGAAAACCCTTGAGGATGCGTATAACGTGAGCTGAATGAAACCATGCATGTTCATCTTTTTTCCCCCCATCTGCCGTGACTGGCCGTGCTGAATCTATACGTAAATGCAGAAGCACCACAGGTCGGATGGGAAGGTGACGAAGGAGGAGTTCGAGGCGATGAGCAGGGAGGTGGTGAAGGCCGGCAGCTTCAGGGTGGGCAAGGCGAGCGTGGAGCTGGGCATGCTGCTGTTCGGCGCCCCGGCGTGCGCGCTGCTGGCCAAGAAGATCCTGCCGGGGCTGGGCTGGCTGTCGGACGACGTCGTCGTGCCCCTCGCCACCTCCGGCTCCGTCGCCTACCTCATCAAGTCCAAGAGGCTGTGAAAGAGGTCTGTTCTGGTCGGCTGGCTGGGTTCTCTTCTCTGTGCATCGGTTGGTTGGTTGGCAGCACCGAGAGAGCCAAATACAGTACTCGTTAGAAGACAGAATTTGCATGGCATGGCTGTGGAGAGATCAATAATTAATTGGAAAGATATGTATGAGATATGCACACGTGGAGTGGATAGGACTCTGTAGCTGAAACAAACAAAGAATCAGACCCTGAAACATAGCAGTTCCTTCAATAAAACCAATCTCCATCAATCAACCATCCATCGCTGTCTTTGTGTTTGTTTTCCCCTCCATGGCTCCATAGAGAAATGAATTACTAGGAAAGAAAGGAAGGAAGGAATCGGAGGAAACAAAGAGTGGCACGGATGAGGCAGGACAAATGCCGGATTCTCGCAGGTAGGTAGCACGAATGCACGATCGAGCGCATGCACTGGGTCCGGTCCGGGGCCCGCGACCGCGAGGTGGAGTGGAATAGCGGATAGAGCCGTGCGGAGTCGAGGCGCTCCTCCAGAAACGGGCACGCCTCACAAGTCACAAGACAAACACGTCGCGGCGGCGCGCGCGCGCGGGCGCGGACGCCCTCTGCTGCCGCTCAGCCGCTGACCGTGACCTGCGTGGCTGGGTCCGCGCGCTCCCTCCCGGCCCCGGCCTCCACTCGCTGGCCCGTCCCGTCCTGTCCCGGCCGTTGGCCAATGGGGGACCGACCACGACCAGGCCACTGGCCACATGGCGCCGACGCCGACGGGGCAGACGTAAGAGGTGACGGAACTGCGTTACAAGTAGCAGTTTGTCTCTTTTAGCAATTGCAATTCTGCTGGCGCTGTCCTGGGCCCGGCGGAACGGAAGAGAGCGCACCCACCAGATAGGTCGCGAGCTTGTGCATGTGCCGATGTGCGTGTGCCGCCCGCCAGTAACCGGATGCCTCCTCGTGCCCTCTCGCTGTCGACCAAAAGATGAGCGGGCCTGCGCCTCCCGGCGTCCCCCTGGATGTTCTGGCTTGGCCGTGCTGCTGCTGCACCAAAAGACAGGGCAAAGATTTCAAAAAAAGAAAAAAAAAGAAAAAAATACTGCTAGCACCAAATGGGACTCAACCCATTCCATTCCATGCACCGTGAGCCAATAATAATTGCGCAAAGGGCTAAAGGTCCTGCGTCCCTGCTCGAAAATTGCTACCACCAAGTCGGGAGTGGCAGTGCCAAACTTCAAAAAGTCAACCCTGCACCGGATACTGTTTATAGGCTTCACGCGACCTCATGCCCCACTGAAAAAGTGAAGATGATCAACTTCCGGGATATGTTTGGAGGGGCTCCTCTTCGTAACTATAGCGGCGGATAGCAAAGCAGATGAAGCTCTAAAATCGTGGCTCTGATGGTTAGTTATTTTGTGTTGGAGAAGTCGTATTTTACCTGTTTCATCAAAAAACATATAGTAGTATTACGTGGTATCCATATGGAGGAGTGGAAGCCCCTAGAATCTAAACCAAACGAGCCCTGCACTTATGCAGAATTTCTTCACTATAGAGCGGGACTAGATCATGGCCTCCTCTGTCATGCTAAAGGGTCCTGGTCACCAAAAAAATTATTCATATCTGTGTGTTTGAATGCGCCATTGGTGACTCTAGATACAACTAAAACACTATAACAAGTCAGAACATCATAAAATATATAGTAGGGTGTCTATAGTGATTACCCGTGCTACTTGTGTGGCACGATGCATTAGCAGCTGTATCGCCGCACATTACTATCATAGATATCGTTGCATGCTCCAACACCACGCTGCCTCTGCATGTAATCCTTGATACTCTGTTGATGTACGTAGGATGTGTTTGGTCCAAGGCCATGTTTGGATCTATGGCGCTAATAGCTCACTGCTAATAATTACCTCTTTTGGATTCAAATGGATCCAACTAACAGTCTAGCTAATTGTTAGGTAATACCCAACTAACAATAATTTACTAGTTGGAACAAACCAGCTAATAGTTAGTTAGCTAATACAACTATGAGCTATATTAGCAGCTAATAGATTCAAACATGATCTAAGATCATTAATCCTATCCATGAGACCACTGGTAATCTACGGTGTGTAGGCATGACACAAAACACGTTTTAAAACTACAACGCGAGTGTTATGTGCAAGTACTCTACATTGCTACTGTTTGTTTACTTCTTACTACATCGGCAGGAGAAAGAAAAAAAAACCATGCGGCCATGTGTGGAAATAAAAAATATCCAAGGACCCGAGCGCAATAATATCGAAACTGACCTTAATCGAAACTGCCAAAATTGAAACAGAAGAGAGAAACTTTTTCCCCTCCAATGGGCTCGCGTGGCCGCGCCGCCCCCTCCACCCACCCACCAAAACCAAAAGTAAACGAGCACTAGAACGGGCGCGCGACGCAAAGCAGCAGCAGAGGCGAAGCAGAACAGCACGACCCGCCTCCGCCTCCGCCCGGGAATCTTCCTTCCTCCTCCCTCCCCTCGCCATTCCATTCCTTCCACAGTTCCGCCGCCAGCCCGCCACCAGCGCATATACAAAAAACTAGCTGCGATTGCGCCACTCCGCCGCGCAGGCAGGCGGTCCCGTCCCGGCTCCTCCCACCCACCCCCGCGATGGCGCCGTCCCCCGTTACGTGCCGCCCCTCCGCGGCGCGGCACCGCCCGCTGCTGCTCCGCGCCCCCGCGCCGCGCTCTGCCGACGGAGCAGCGCTGGGCCTGGCGCTGCCGCTGCGGAGGAGGGAAGCGCTGGTGCTGGCGACGGCGCGGCCGCACGAGCGGTGGATCGCGGCGGACCCGTGGGCGTCCGCGCGCGCGTGGACGAGCCTGGGAAGGGGCAGGTGCGCCGCGGCGGGGCAGGTCGCGGGGAGGAGCAGCGCGGGCGTCGGGAGGAGCGCCGGGATGGAGGTGGCCATCGCCGCCGCCGCGGTCGTCGCCATGGGCACGGGGAACCGCGTCCTCTACAAGCTCGCGCTCGTGCCGCTCCGGCAGTACCCCTTCTTCCTGGCGCAGTTCGCCACGTTCGGGTGCGTCCGTGCGCCTTCTCCTCTCTCTCTCTCTCTCTCTCTCTCTCTCTCTCTCTCTCTCTCTCTCTCTCTCTCTCTCTCTCCCTCCTCGCTTCGTTTGCTGCGCCCGCATTGATCGGTCGTCGTCGTAGTAGATGGCGCACGCGCTGCTGCTGCTGTGCCCGATCGGATCGAGCAGTGTCGCTTGGACTTGGAAGCTTGAACAGTAGAGATTCGTCGTCTCCGTCAAGCCGTTCGCTGTCGTGGATGGTGAATCATTTCTGGTTGCGGCCCCACGTGTCTCGTGGAATAAAATAACTGGGCGAGATTTTTTGGTTGTTGCTAAATCTGGATGCCGTCCTGCGACTGCGCTGCCGTGTTTTTTCCCCCCGGTGCCAGATAGAGCTCATGAGCTGGCCTCTTGCCCTCTTATCATGTCAAACGGGGTATAAATATGAATACGGTACATAAATAGCAGCAGAAACTATTACCGTGCTATTATTGATTTGTTGTTATGCTTATGCATCAGTGACTAGTGAGCCAGTGAGCACCACTGCACCAGCATGCATCAGTAAGGTAGCACAGCTCATAGTAAATATAAAATGGATAATTGCTTCTACTACAATTCATGATTCCCTGAAATCTGGGTATATGCTTTTGTTTGTCAAGTGTAGCAGTAACACACCTCACTTCTGCAATGCCATTTGACATTTCTCACATTACAGTTTTCTCATATGACTGGTATAATATATATAGCCTGCATCAACATGGCATTTTTTTTAATTAGCCACAATATACAATATCAATCGTGCTGCAATAATCCTATTTCTTCACTAATCCCTTACGGTATTTAACATGCATAACAGTGTCTGCATAGCTAAACTGCATCGCAAGTCACAAAAAAAAAAGCTAAACTGCATCGCTGGCCTTTGTTGAGTAAATACCAGTACTTCCTTAATGGTTTTGAGGCTGTTACTCTACAATTAGATTCTATTGGAACCAAGGCACTATGATATCAAAGAAAAAGACATCAGAGCAATTATCAACTTGCTTTCCGATCCTGTTATAGTTCAACATCATGCATTTTACAAATTACTTGAAATGATCTTTTCTGTGAAACTCTGTTTGAACTATTTATTGGTTTCTGATAACATGCTCTGAATCATCTAATTTTGGCAGATATGTAGTCGTCTATTTCTCAATCCTGTATCTTCGATATCAAGCGGGCATTGTCACAGATGAGATGCTGTCTCTACCACAGAAACCTTTTCTAGCTGTAGGACTCTTAGAGGCTTTTGGAGCAGCAGCAGGGATGGCAGCTGGAGGTAATTTTCTCAAGCCCGATTCAACTTATTTTTTGTGGCCAAGTAATGACTGAAGCAACATCCGTCTAACCCGTTTGTCACAACTAACTCGATGCTGCTAGAGTTTTTCTAAAAACGTATGCCACTCATGTGCATAATTAGCTAGGAAAATTGTCGAAGTCAACTTTAGGTTCACAGTTCCGCACCTTCACTTGTACTTCTGTACTGATGTTTGAGTTTGGTTAGGTAGTTTGTTCGTGAAAGTAAGTTTACTTGACATGAACTATATGAAGCTTGTCCTCACAGTTTGATTTGTTTTGTTTTGTTTTTGTTGGAGTAGCTGTTCTTTCTGGGGCTTCAATACCAATACTGTCACAGGTTATGAGCACTATCAGTGTTATATTACAATCTTTGTTTATTCATATCTAATCACATGCCTTAATTTCTTTATTACTTTTTTGCAGACCTATCTTGTCTGGCAGCTTATTCTATCTGCTATTTTCTTGAAGAGGCGCTATAGAATTAATGAGGTAGCAGGATGCTTTCTAGTGGCCATTGGTGTCATAATAACTGTAGCAAGGTAAGTAATCTTTCGATGAGCTCATGTGGGTCTCTAAGCATCCAGTGAAGCTGCTGAGTGTATTTTCACAGCTATATTCCATGAAGTTGTGTTCTTTCTGATGATGCCATCTTAAAGGGCGCTTGAACAAACCTTCTGTTAAATCCAGAAGATAAGAACTTGAGTAAATAGATTTGTATCATTAGTTGGGAATGTTTACAGTATTGCTTTTATGCTCCAGAAATCGTCAATGTCTCACAAACCATACAGTGGGTGTTCATGTGCCCCCATCTGGTGGCATGTGTGTTACAGTACAAAATACTTCATTAATTTCTACGTATCTGCTGCTGGAAAAATAAAACATCTATATGCAAATTATGGAAATCACACATGCTATAAAAAGAATCTTTCACAAATATCTCCTTCGCATGGAGGATTTGATACTATGTTTCAGCAAAGTATCATCTTTGACATATGCAACGCTTCTTTGTTGTTCTTTGCATGTTTTAGGGTTAGAAACTATAGCATTTGGGGTTAAGGAATTGTGTTATGGCTTACAGTGTTTCAGCGAAGGATCATTTTGGAAACCTTAATTTGCTTGCCACCGCCGTAGTGAGAGAATAGCGTTTGGAATTAAGGAACTGTGTTGCAGCAGCATGAGCAAGCTGTGTCAAGTTATATTGTCAAATGTCAAACCAGAAGTCTTCCTTTTGATTCAGATATCTCTTGCCTTGACGTGAATAGGATTTAACATGAATCTTACTTTGGCATGTGCAGTGGATCTGGTACTAGTGCTTCATTTAAAAGTACTGGAATCTTATGGCCGCTGCTAATGATAATATCGTTCTTTCTCCAAGCTGCTGATACAGTGTTGAAGGTAGCAAGTCTATTTTAATAAATCAGTTACCTAACCACAGCGCTTTAGCTGCCAGTTTCACCTGATCCAACTAAAGTTTATTGTTGCAGGAAATAATATTTATAGATGCTTCTAAGAAATTGAAGGTAATTACTTCCTTCCATTATTTACCATGATATGTAGAGCTTTCATTAGTCAAATCTTCATAGCCATTCATCTCTGTCAGACCCTTTTCTTAATTCAATACTCTTCTTTTGTTTCTAGTGTGGCTCAGTTGATCTTTTTGTTGTCAATTCATATGGCTCTGCTTATCAAGTAAGAATACGATCCTATTGTCTAATACTTTGGATGCAGTATATATCCATCCAGAATAATTAGCAAATTACCATTTCAGGCTCTTTTTATGTGTCTCTTGCTGCCTTTCCTGTCAAAGTTATGGGGAGTTCCATTCCATGTGTTACCAACGTACATTAAAGATGGTGCAGCCTGCTTCTTAAATATGGGATCAATATCTGGTATTGCTATTTTTTCTAGTCCTTTTTTAAAAATCTGTCTTTGTAAGGTAAATGCAGATCATGATATTTCTTAAAATTGAATTAAGCACTAATGATTTATTACCATTTACGTTGAGTTTCTGAAGTTTCCACCATTCTGTTAGTGCTTAATAACTAATCCCACCTGCTTGTTTGAGTTGAACTTTTTAAGTAGGTGAGAATTCATAGTTGTAGTTACAATATGTCTTAAAGAATGTATTCACAGTAGCAATGTTCAGTAAGATGTTTCTTTACTACCATGTTATCCTTCGCAATTCTGATTCATTTTGAATTTCCACATTAGCATATAATTGGTATTTTTTTATATAAAAAGGAATCATATAAGCATGCTGAGCAAGCATCTTACTTATTGTTAAACTTCTGAACTGTGCAGGTTGTGAAGGGGCACCACTACTACCACTACTATTTGTGTTGGTTAACATGGGATACAATATATCATTACTACACCTACTAAAGATGTCCTCGGCAGTCATATCTTCCTTGGCTTCTACATTCTCAGGTTTTCATACTGTCTTCAGTGCACCATCCCATTTACTTACACCAGCGGCTAGCACATCAAACTTTTCAAGTTTTGTGTTTCGGTTTCATTTTAACTTCACAATGTCTCAACTCTATGGTAAAGTGCACATCTGAACGTTTTGACAAAGGAATTTCTGTCATACCACTGGCAAAAACACTTCACTAAAGTACCACTGCATGTTTCATTGATATAAGGGATGGGTTCATTTTGAAACATCGATTACAACAGCATTAATGTATCCACCATAGTTGAACTGATTTAAAACTGTTTTACACAGTTTATTGAATATCGTCTAGCCTTTGTATTGTGAAACCTTTATTTCAACCATACACAAGCCGATATTTGGAAAGTCCCAATTGACAAATCATTGCTTTGTTTGGCTAAACATTATGGTCAGCCTTCCTTTTGCGGGAGAAGAAAAACTGGGCGCAGTGCTTATGTGTTCTTGCAAGGAATGGTGGGTAATTGGTATACATAAATCTTCTATAGTTCTATAGATAGCGAGATGGAATATAATTACTATCTTAACGCAACACCTATCAGGGTATGATACTATGATCGAAGCATCACGTTTTTTGAATAAGATGAATAAGTACCTTAGCTGCAACTTAGTAGATTATTCTGGTACACTCAACTACAACCAGAAAAGACAACGATATGGCTGATAGTGAATTAGTGAGACTTCAAATGGACGAGTTACAGAGAACATAGAAGTATATATAGGAGGCTCACAAGCAGCTTCAGGTGTACAAGAGGCATGCTGAAATTATGCATGTATTAACTTTATTTTTGTGCTTGTTTAGCAGAGACTACCATACAGACTAACCTTGCCAACAAATCATGGACCTACTTATTCCTATCAATCAGATACTATCAAATAGTTTACAGTCTTCTTCATTGTTGGGTATTTTCTGTTCATGATGACAACATTCATTGAATTATATCGTCTAGTAACAAAGTGAAAAAAAACTGTTTTTTATTCCTATCAATCGGACACTAGCAAGTAGTTTAGCCTTCTTCATTGTTGGGTGCTTCCTGTTCATGCTGCCAGCAGTCAGTTGAATTATATCATTTAGGAACCAAATGAAAAACTTTTGAGCCTTTGACAGTTCAGAAGCTGGCCTAGAGCAGAACCAACATTCATTTTATAATTATGGTTTTTCTGCTACCACGTACAGAGCAGTCTTTGAATTATATCACCTAAGAACAAAGTGAAAAATTTTTGAGCTTTTGACAGTTCACCAGCTGGCCTAGAGCAGAAAACCAACATTCCTTTTATAACTATGCTTGTTGCTGCTACCACTAGCAGAGAAGACACTCAAGTAAGATGTTGTAGCATGATATATGAACTGATCATGAATGATGGTTTTCTTGTGCAGTTCCGCTGTCCATCTACGCTTTCACCCTACCACTGCCGTATATTGGTGTGGCATCATCTCTGCCACCTGGATTTGTTGTAGGTGCAGCGGTACTCACCGCTGGCTTACTACTATACAGCCTACCACAGGCACAGCATTATGGAAATTCTTTCCACAACAAAAATGACTAGTTAGCATTCATTTCTTCATTGGTTTATCACCCTTCACTCCAAGATGGCACGTCATCTGGGCTTGAAAGGTAGAACAGAAGTTCTCCTGAGGGTCACCTGACTGTTGTATGTTGTATGATACATATCATATATATACACCCACCAATGAAGGTGAGGAAATAGCATATGGATATATTGGGAATAAAGATTGAGAGGAGGAATAAGTACCTGGCCGTCAGACATTGTTGTTACTGAAGGAAGGTCGGAGAAGAGCATGCACAGTGGTGAGACGGGAAGAGAACCAAGGAGAAGAGCAGCAGCAGCATCACCACAGGGACGAAGAGAAGGAACAGAGGTGGTGGCGAAAGCGGTGGCAGCACCAATGGTAGGCACAGGAGGATCACTGTGGCCACCAGCAACATCATCAGTGCTCCCTTGCTCATCGTCGCCGCCACCGCCCTGCGCTGTGATGTAACTTCTGCCTTCCTCCAATGGCTGCCCGGCTCCAGTCTTTTTCTAGGCTTTCATGTTTGTTGTGAGGAATTTGTTGTACTGTGTGTGAGAAAATGTTGTACCCAATGGAGGAACTGGGAAGCTGGTAAGTTATATATGGCCAGCTTGAAGCAGCAGGCCAGATGGGGTGTTTTGTCATGTGTGTCCGTTTGACTGAGCATGTTTGATCCTTTTGTGCAATTGTGCTTCTGCTTCCAGTTCCAGTACAAAGGCTGCACTTGACTGGTTGGGGGACCCGGGACCGTTTCTTTCTGGGACGTCGAGGAATCCCTTGTCCAGCTGTCCCCCGGGGCTGCGGTGGGGGAACAGGGGAGGGCCATCGAAGGCGTGAGGTGAGATGAGGGCTAGCTGCCTGCTGCTAACGGATTTGCGAAACGTTTTTCCCATCCGGCTCACGGTTCTAAAGTACTAGTGATTCTTTCTATATGATGCGTTAGTGCTACCTGAGTGTGTTGAATTAAGCGGCTTAATATCCTGCCCATCAAAACCAATTTTCGTTTCTGCTAACGGATTTGCAAAACCAGCGGTTGTCTGATCCGCAAAGTCGAATTTATTTTTCCCATCCGGCTCACGGTTCTAAAGTGCTAGTGATTCTTTCTATATGATGCGCTAGTACTACCTGAGTGTGTTGAATTAAGCGGCATAATATCCTGTCCATCAAATCCATTTTTCGTTTCTATAGGAGTGGTACAGCAACCGCAAGAGGTTCTTTATATATTTATTTATGTATTGATAAGAACAGAGTTTTTTTTTGGGGGGGGGGGGGGGGGGGGGGGGGGGGGGGGGGTTGGAATCTCTTGCAACAACTTCTTCAAATAAATCTTAAATGCTCTGCTCGCTAAAGATAGAGGGCGGAGCTGGCTCTTCAAAGTGCTAAACAAGATAAAAAGAGAAGTTCTTGTATGGTGGAGAAATATAGATACAGAGAACAAATTCTATTAGAATGACTCTCCAAACGAGGATTTAGAGAGTGAGTTTAAGATTAACTTTTGGAAATGCTCTAAGCACGAACTTAGAGATTTGCAATAGCTTCTTGTTATTCCCACTATCTAGAATTAGTATGCTTCTCTGATCAAAATTTATTTAACACTGCATGATTTTTTTGATAGAAATTAATGTCATCAGAATCGAAAAGTACTCCCTCCGTCCTATAAAGATTATCATTCTCACTTCTCAATGAGTCAAATATTTATAACTTTGACTAAATATATATAAGAAATGTTAATATTTATGATACATAATTAGTATCATTAGATTAGATGAATCTTGAATGTATTTTCATAATAAATTTATTTGGAGATAAAAATATTGCTAATATTTCTATAAATCTAGTCAAATGTAAGAAAATTTTATCAGCACGAATTCATTGCGCGACATTTTTTTTTGGGATGGAGGTGGGGTACTTATGATTATGATTCCGTGTCACGAATATGGAATGGCGCATATTAGTAGAGTAGGGTGCAGTAGAAACTGCAATGGGGTTGTGAGTTTGTTTCCTTCTGGCGCCCTCCTTTTGAGTCGGAGGCTCGGAGCCTTCGAGGAGGCAGAGCAGAGGGCTTGGCGACACGGCGGGCTGGCTGGCTGGGGTGGGGGCGTTTGAGTTTGAGGGCGTGCAACCCGATTCTCCGGCACCACACATGGGGTGCGCCGGCAGATCCTCACCTGTCAAGTGTCAACTGAACCGCCAGGGGTCTGTTATTAGCGCCGGCACACCATCCGTTTCTGCGCAATTATCTGGCGGCACTTTGTTCTTGGCCGGGAATTTTCCAGGCAGGGGCACGGCACGTACTGCTGCTAATCCAGGTGGTTGTACTCTCAGCCTCGAAAACAATCCGTAACACGTGTGATTAGTTAGGATGGTGTCTGGAAGACTGGAACTGGAAGTATGAGTAACCATCTCAAGTGCAGCGAATCTGGTCCGGTATGACCGTATGAGTATGACAGCCAAGCCACATCCACTTCACCTGGTAAGCTAGGCTGGCACTGCAACGCATGTAGTACTTGTAATCGCATGGTACTACTAGCGCGTGTGCTGTCGGCACGACCACGTACTGAAATTTGGATACCATGAGGAACGGAACTCGTGTGTTCCCGTGGACCATATTATATGTGCTATAAATCCAACAGTGTTTCACAATTCACACACTGCATAAATCATAGACCCGTTTGGTACAGCGAGCTCTCAGTGACGTAGTTTTATTTAGCTCTAGCTTCACTTGTTAGAGAAACATTTGACAAAAACAACTTATTTTTGAATTAGGGATCCACTTATCTTTGGGCTATCTTTTATATTTTTTTGTCCACCTTTTTTATTCTTTCTCTCCCGTCTCTCCCACCTCCGTCCGTATCTCTCTCACCTGTGCCGCCACCCCCAATCCTCTGAACCGGTGTCGAATCTTCTTCCGCCGACCCCCATCCTACGAGCTCACGCAGCGGTAGGGCCGTACGAGGAAGGACGCTTGTGGCCAGCCAAGTTCGGCGCGAACCGTCCGGCCAGCGAAAAGCCCCGCGCGTGACGGGGATCTTGTCGCGTTCGGTCGGTGCCTTTGGCGATCGACGCGCGCGGCACCGGCCGCCCCTCCCTCCTCTCCCCTCGCTTGGGAGGTTGGAGGCCCACCGGGACTATAGATGGCAACGGGCCTGATACCTGATACCTGACGGGTATTTGATCCATTAGGAAATAAAATGTGATCATATCTTTACCCGTGGACATCTAAATAGGCAAGAATCCATCCCCGACGGGTATAGCGGGTACGGGAACGTTCCATGTTTACCTGTGAAAGCATCTAGGCCCCTAGTTGGATTTCGGTGATTAATGTCAATACAAGATTACTATGACTAACATGTGTTTTGCAGAGGCAATTAAGTTAGGTCATGGTAATGGAGATCGATTGGGCAATCGAGGTTGTCATGTCCCTACGATGGAAATCGTTTCGGTTTTCAAAGGATGGACGACAAGGTTAAGGATAACTAGTTCTAAGTGTCGATTGGAGTTGGAGAGACACTTAGAGTAGTTTAGGACTTTGTTTTTTCCTTTGGCCGTACTATGAAGGGGGGTATGAACGGGTAGCTTGACCTAGTTGAGTCTAGTGAGTTAGGTGTGGTGCACACTTGTTTAAACTAGCTCTAGGTAGCTCCTATGAATACCTAAGATCCTTTGGAGCAAACTTCATTCACATATGTTCGAAAGTTGGAAGTGAATGGAGGGTCAAACACTGACCGGACGCTGGCTCCGGTGCGACCGGACGCTGGCCGCAGGGTCCGGTCAGTTCATTTGACTGAGGTGACTAAGTCTGGTGTGACCGGACGCTGGAAGGTCGTGTGACCGGACACTGAGGGCTAGCGTCCGGTCGACTCTAGTAAGGGTCCAGACTTGGGAAAGAGTGACCGGACGCGTCCGGTCAGTGGTGACCGGACCCTAAGTATCTAGCGTCCGGTCGTTTACAGTAAGCATCCAAGAGCGACCGGACGCGTCCGGTCAGTACTGACCGGACCCTGACAGCGTCCGGTCATCATTTGAAAACTGTTCGCGGGTTGAACTGACCGGAGCGTCCGGTCAAAACGATCGGAGCGTCCGGTCATCCCGCAGAAGCTCATAACGGTTCGTTTTTCAGGCTGCCTTATAAATAGAGGCTCCACTCGTGAGTGGAGTAACTTTTGCTCATTTCAACAGCTGAGAAACACGTTTGTGAGTGCCAAGAAGAGCAAGGTCCTAGTGAGGTGTTTGTGATTTGAGAATCCAAGAAAGTAGCCTCACTAGCAAATCAAGAGTAGCAAAGTGTGCATCCATCTTCTCATTAGGCTTCGCGTGGTCAAGTGAGAGTTCATGCTTGTTACTCTTGGTGATCGCCATCACCTAGACGGCTTGGTGGTGATTGAGAGGTTGGTGTTCACCCAGCGGAGCTTGTGGGTGACCCAACTCAAGTTGTGAGCGGCTTTGGGTGATTCGCCACGACGGAGTGTCGAAGAATCAACCTGTAGAGAGCACTTGATCCTTGCGCGGATCAAGGGGGAGCTACACCCTTGCACGGGTGCTCCAACAAGGACTAGTGGGGAGTGGCGACTCTCCGATATCTCGGCAAAACATCGCCGCGTTTCTTTCTCTCTCTATTTACTTTGAGCACTTACTTTGAGCATTTACCTTGAGCAATTCAATACTTGTTTTACATCCATAGAATTGCTTGCTAGAATAAGTTTAGAACTTAGGTTGTGTGGTTGTTGTGCATTAGTTTGATATAAATACTTTTCTAGGCACAAGGAGTTAAATGGGATATCCGTAGGATTTGATTATTGCAAGAGAATTTAGAATTAGCCCAATTCACCCCCCCCTCTTGGGCATCTTGATCCTTTCAATTGGTATCAGAGCCTCGTGCTTATGTTTTTAAGCTTAATCGCTTAGAGCAAGATGTCTCACGGGGATGGACCTCCTCCTATCTTTGAGGGAGATGATTTTCCATATTGGAAAATCCGCATGGAGGCATACTTAGAAGCTCTAGATGTTGGAATTCTAAGAGCCGCCTCTCAAGGGTTCCCAGCACCTAGGAATGCCGCACAACTTCAAGGTGATGAAGTGAATTATGAAAAATGGAATGCAAAGGCTCGCAACACCATCTTTCGAGGCCTTTGCAAAGATGTGTTCAATCGTGTAAGGAACCACAAAGACGCCCATGCACTATGGTCGGACGTTTGTGCGCTCCATGAGGGAACCAAGAGTGAGCGTGAGGAACGCTATCATCTTGTGATTAAAAAGCTAAATTCTTTTGAGATGTTTCCCAAAGAAAGTGCTAATGAGATGTATTCTCGATTAAATGTTCTTGTAGAGGAAGTCAATGGGCTTGGACTCACTCAAATGTCACCATCCGACGTTGTGAGAAAAATCTTGAGTGTCTTCCCCATTGACAAATATGGGCACATTGTGACCGTGCTACATCAAGGTGATCTTTCTGCCGCTACACCGACACAAATCTTGGGAAAGATCAATGCTCATGAGATGTACATGCACATCACACCACAAGATGGCTCATCCTCTACAAAGAAGAAAGAGAAGGACTTAGCATTCAAAGCTAGCCAAGACAAGGGCAAAACAAGACTTGAGTATGAGAGCTCAAGTGATGAAGATGATGAAGAAAGCCTTGCCCTCATGGTGAAGAAGACCACCAAGATGCTAAAAAGGCTAAACAAGAGTGGCATCAAGTTTGATGGCAAGAAGAAGAAGTTCTTCACTAGCTCAAGAAGAAAGCCAATCTCTGAGATGGATTGCTACAATTGTGGCAAACTTGGCCATCTAGCTCATCAATGCACGAAGCCCAAGAAAGACAAGTTCAAGAACAAGGGCAAGAAAGATGATTCAAGCGATGAAGATGAAAAGAAGAAGAACAAGCCATATAAGAAGAGAGATGGCAAAAAGAGAGAGTTCTACAAGAAGAAGAAGAGTGGCAAGGCCTATATTGTCGGTGATTGGCTCACAGACATTGATTCATCAAGTGGATCATCCGATGATGATAGTGACGATGAAAAGGTGGCCGCCATTGCTATTGATCTTGCATCTTCACCGCCATCATCGCTATCATCCTCTACACACCTATGCCTTATGGCCAAAGGTGAACGCAAGGTAACTAAGAGTGATGATAGTAGTGATGATGAACATGCTAGTGATGATGATAGTGATAGTGATGATGATGACTCACCTACATATGATGATCTTGTCAAAATACTAAGAAAATATACTAAGATCATTAGAAAGAGTAGAGCTACAAATGAAAAACTTGATGCTAAAAATGATTCACTCTTAGCTAAGTGTGATACATTAGAAAAGGCTAATGATGAGCTCAAAGAAACAAATGATTCTATATCATCCAAACTCAAGGAGCTAAAATCTTCTAAGAAAGAGCTTAAAGATAAAAATGATAAACTTGAGTGGGTGCACAATGAGCTTATCACTAGTCACAACAAGCTAAAAGATGAATATACAACTCTAAAGATTGATTATGATACCCTTATTATTGCACAAGAATTCTTACCAAATGAGCCACATGATGCTACTAACCATGTTGTTAAGATTGATATAGCTACCTCATGTGATGATTTAATTGATGAAAGCATTGAGCATGGATCTAGTAGCAAAGGCAAGCAAGTGGTTGAGTGCAATGACTATGATGAGTATGTCAAGCTCAAGAGTGACAATGAGAAGCTCATAAAAGATCTTGAAGAGATGAAAAATCACAACACCATCGTGCTAGAAACTCTTGATCATGACAAAGAGGTGATCCTTGAGAATGAGAAGCTAAAAGAAGAAAACAAGAAACTCAAGGAGGAGAAGAACAATGATATTCTCAAGGAAGAGAACAAGAAGCTCAAGATGGAGAAAGAGCATCTCAAGGTGGGATTGAGCAAGTTTGCTAGAGGCAAGCATCTCCAAAGTGAGCTACTCATGAATATCGTCATGAAGATGGATAGAAGTGGCATTGGATATATGGCAAGTGTAGAGAAGAAGAAGGCTCAAGCTCAACACCAACAATCAAAGCCAAAGCCAAAGCCAAAGAGATGTTTTGAGTGTGGACAAGAAGGCCACTTTGCTCATGAGTGTCAAACTCCACCACCACAACCCTTGCCCAAGCATGCTAGACCCTTTGCTTTCAATGCTCACTACATGCTTAGAAAAGATTTGAGTGGAAAGATGAAAGTCATGTTCTTAGGTCCCCCCAACAAGAGTAGGCCTAAGAAAATTTGGGTGGCTAAGTTACTTGTTGAGAAGGTGAAGGGCCCTCAACAAGCTTAGATCCCTAAAGCTTGAATCTCTTGTGTGTAGGTGAACTACAAGACCGGTGGAAGTCATTGGGTTATTGATAGTGGTTGCACTCAACATATGACCGGTGATCCTCGTATGTTCACCTCACTAGATGAAGAGGTAGATGGACAAGAGAAAATAACATTTGGAGATAATTCAAAGGGCAAGGTCAAAGGATTGGGCAAAGTGGCAATCTCAAATGATCATTCCATCTCCAATGTACTCTATGTTGCTTCATTGAGCTTCAACTTGCTATCCGTTGAGCAATTGTGTGATCTTGGTTTTCAATGCTTATTCACCGAGAAGGAGGTTGTTATATCCAAAGTAGATGATAATCAAGTGATATTCAATGGATTTAGATACAACAACTTATATCTAGTTGACTTCACCTCCGAAGATGCAAACTTGAAGACTTGCCTATTCACCAAAACAACACTTGGGTGGCTATGGCATAGAAGACTTGCTCATGTTGGGATGAGCTCACTCAAGAAGCTTATGAAGAATGATTTGGTGAGAGGGTTGAAGGATGTGAAGTTTGAGAAGGATAAGCTTTGTAGTGCATGTCAAGCCGGCAAGCAAGTTGCAAACACTCATCCAACCAAAGCTTTCATGTCAACCACAAGAGTGCTAGAACTCCTACACATGGATTTATTTGGACCAACAACATACAAGAGTTTGGGAGGAAATCTCTATTGCCTTGTGATTGTGGATGACTATTCAAGATATACATGGGTGTTTTTCCTTCATGACAAATCCGAAGTTGCATCTTGTTTCAAGAAGTTTGCCAAGAGAGCTCAAAATGAATTTGAAGTGAAGCTCAAGAAGATAATAAGTGATAATGGCAAAGAGTTTGACAACACAAACATAGAAGCTTATTGTGATGAAGTTGGAATCAAACATGAAGTCTCCGCAACCTATACTCCTCAACAAAATGGTATAGTTGAGAGGAAGAACCGGACTTTGATCACTCTTACAAGGACAATGCTAGATGAGTACAACACCCCCGAAGCTCTATGGGTGGAAGCAATCAACACCGCATGTTATGCATCCAACCGCCTATTTCTTCAAAAGTTCCTTGTCAAGACACCGTATGAGTTGCTCAATGGGAAGAAGCCGGACGTCTCCTTCTTTAGGGTGTTTGGTTGCAAGTGCTACATCTACAAGAAGCGGCAACACCTAGGGAAGTTTCAAAGATGTTGTGATATAGGTTTTCTTGTTGGCTACTCATTGAAGTCCAAAGCATATAGAGTATTCAATCATGCCACCGGCTTGGTTGAAGAAACATATGATATGGAATTTGATGAATCTAACGGCTCCCAAGGAGCACATGAGAATCTTGATGATGTAGGTGATGAACCATTGAGGGAGGCTATGAAGAATATCCCGGTGGGAGACATCAAGCCAAAAGATGATGAAGATAATGTACAAGTCATTAACCAACCTTCTTCATCAAATGTACCACAAGATGGTGAAAAAGATGGGAGAGTAGAAAATGAAGATACTCATATCTCCCATGAGCAAATGGTGGTATAAGCACAAGATGTTGATGCTCCACAACCTCCTCCTCAAGTGGTCAATAGAAGAAATACACCTCTCCTACAAGGTCATCCACAAGATCTCATCATAGGGAGTCCATCAAAGGGTGTAATGACTCGATCTCAAAAACTTACTTCATTTATCGCTCATTACTCTTTTGTCTCTTGTTATGAGCCTACCAAGGTAGAAGAAGCTCTTAAAGATCCGGATTGGATCAATGCCATGCATAAAGAGTTGAACAACTTCACTCACAATGAAGTTTGGAATCTTGAAGAGCGACCAAAAGGTGTAAGAGTCATTGGAACAAAGTGGGTGTTCCGCAACAAGCAAGATGATCAAGGTGTTGTTGTGAGGAACAAGGCAAGACTAGTTGCAAAGGGATTCTCTCAAGTTGAAGGTTTAGATTTTGGAAAAACCTTTGCACCGGTTGCAAGATTAGAAGCCATCCGTATCCTTCTTGCATATGCATCACATCATGAAATGAAACTATATCAAATGGATGTGAAAAGTGCATTCTTAAATGGCTTTATTAATGAACTAGTCTATGTTGATCAACCTCCCAGGTTTGAAGACCCTAGATATCCTAATCATGTTTATAGGTTGTCCAAGGCACTATATGGGCTTAAGCAAGCCCCAAGAGCTTGGTATGAGCTCGTTCGGGATTTCCTTATTGAGAAGGGCTTCACCATTGGGAAGGTCGACACCACACTATTCACTAAGAAGCTTGATAGGCATATCTTCATTTGTCAAGTATATGTTGATGATATCATCTTTGGATCATCAAATGAAGACTTATGCAAAGAATTTGGTGAATTGATGTCTAAGGAGTTCGAGATATCAATGATTGGTGAGCTTACATTCTTTCTTGGTTTTCAAGTCAAGCAAATGAAAGAAGGCATCTTCATCTCTCAAGAGAAATACACAAAAGATCTTCTCAAGAGATTCAAGATGGATGAATGTAAGTCAATCAAGACCCCAATGCCTACCAATGGACATCTCGACCTAGATGAGGGAGGTAACTCGGTTGATCAAACTCTCTACCGTTCTATGATTGGTAGCTTGTTATATTTAACCGCATCTAGGTCTGACATCATGTTTAGTGTGTGTATGTGTGCTAGGTTTCAAGCTAGTCCTAAGGAAATACATTTAATTGCCGTAAAAAGAATCCTTAGGTATCTTAAGCACACGCCAAGCATTGGTCTTTGGTATCCCAAAGGAGCTTTATTTGAATTAATTGGCTATTCCGATTCGGATTACGACGGATGCAAAGTTGATAGAAAGAGCACATCCGGAGGGTGCCATTTGCTTGGTAGATCACTTGTGTCTTGGTCCTCCAAGAAACAAAATAGTGTGGCTTTGTCCACCGCCGAAGCAGAATACATTGCCGCGGGTGCTTGTTGTGCACAAATATTATACATGAAACAAACTTTACTAGACTATGGAGTAGTTCTAGAGAAAGTACCTCTTTTGTGCGACAATAAAAGTGCAGTAAAACTTGCAAATAATCCGGTTCAACACTCTTACACCAAGCATATAGATATCCGCCATCACTTTCTAAGAGATCATGTAGCTAAAAATGATATATCACTAGAAGGTGTAAGATCCGAAGATCAATTAGCGGATATCTTCACTAAACCGCTAGATGAGGCTACATTTTGTAGATTGCGGAATGAGCTCAATGTACTTGATTTTAGTAACTTCACTAAAAATTGAGCTTGTGTTGTCCCTTGCATTCATTGTAATATACAACATGTTTAATTTGTGGCAATGCATATAGGGCTTGTCTAATATGGTTAAGATAACCGCCGTAAAGCGTGTGAAGAAGCTTAACCTTGGATCAAACTTGACAAGCAACTAGATTTACTTACAAGTATTACATATGCATGAATGTTGTTTTGTCGTTTTGTTCCATTTGCCCTCTTGTTGCCTATTTTCTTAAAAAGAATTATAGCCTAAGGCAAAATATTTTGAAAAATATGAGGGTTTGAGAGAGGTCACTCACATCAGTCCCAATTGATGTTTATTTGGATCTTATTCAAGTTGGGACTTGATTGGGAACAGGCAGCGCGAAGGAAGGTTGGAGGTTTGCTAGAAATGGTGCACCGAACGCTGCTGTCCAGCGTCCGGTCAGTTCACAGGAGGTGAACTGCTACTGAAGGAGTGACCGGACGCTGCGTCTGTGCGTCCGGTCAGGAAGGGTTCAGTGTTCGGTCGATCAAGGAAGGACTAGCAGTACTGACTGGACCCTGCCTATGTCCGGTCATGGACCACCGGACGCGTCTGGTCCCGATTCCAGAGGTTTTGGACCTCTCTGGAATCGACCGGACGCTGGGTGGTAGCGTCCGGTCGCTACCACCGGAGCGTCCGGTCAGTGGATCTCGCGTGTTTTCAGGACTCCTTTCTCCGATTCCTTTTTTGTTGCGTGTGGGAAACTATTTAACAGCATCCGTACCCCTGTTCGACCTCAACCTGCCGTAACCTAGCCCAAGCCACCGCCGCAGCCTAGCCGCGCGCCACCTGCGCCGGTCACCTCGCGCCCAAAGCTCACCGCTCCGCCATTGCCAAGGCTGCCGGTCTTCACGCCAAGTGCTATTGCCCTACCATCCCACTGATTGGTAAGGCAAGTTTTGTGTTTCAATCTTGACTTCTAATTGTGACCTAGATCAAATTTTCAATGCACTGATTCCCCATTGCGTTCAGGGCTTTTGACCTAACCCTAGCCCGGTTCCGAGGATCCCCCGCGTGACATCTTATCTATTCTCGGTTCGTGGATCGTCAGGTAGAAAGCCATATGATTCAAATTCGCATCTACATTGCTTTCTCTATTAGGGTTTCGCATCTATTAGACATATGGTATTTATTTGTATCTCCATCTATTCTATCGTGCAGTGAGTCGGTTCCGTTGTATTTCGTCTGGCAGTTGGCAGTCAACTCGGAGCCAAGCTCACGAGTAAGGATCGAGGCCAAGCCTCGAAAGCGGCAGTTTGACAGTTGATCTTCATCAGCGATAGTTCACCATCTTGTCAGTTCAGATGGCTCGCACCAAGAATGTTGGTGGTGGCCCAGGTGATGATGATCGAAGGCCCCCGCCTCGCCAGCCAGCCGGATCTAAAGGCAAGTCAACCAAGCAGGTAACATCCAAGAAGCGGAAGTACCCCGACGCAGAGATAGCGAGAGCAGCAGCTGTTGCAGAGGCCGTAGAGCGTGCCGAGAGAGGTGGTACCCACAGCGGAGTTGTCATTGCAGATCAGCCAGTTTCACCCGCAGTCAGAGCTGTGATCGAGGATGTTGAGCATCATCACGGTAGTCCAGCTAGGACTACCACGCTTGTAGGACGACGGGTTGCCATTGAGGAGGGTCCGTCAGCACAGCAGCAGCCCCCACTAGCAGAGCCTCAGCTAGCCCAAGAGACTCAGGAGGGTCAGGAGACCGAGCCGACACCTCAGCTACGCCGCTCAAGTCGTACTAGTGCTGCAGTTCCACCGAGGCCAGTTACACAGCACAGGGGTTCATGCCCTCCACCCAGACCACAGGGTCCGCCTCTAGTGGTTCACCTCGACTTGAGGGCCGCTACAGCCAGACAGGTTCAGCAGCTGTAGTTTGTTGAGTTTGAGGTTTGGTTTCCTCCGAGGAGGGATGAGAGAGCAGCTGAGGGGTTCTACACGCCACTGCAGGAGGATTTCTATAATGCATATCTTAACAGTGGGGCAGTGTTCAGATCTCAGAGGGTCTGTCAGATAGAGTCTATTATGGCAGCAGCCAGAGAGAGCATTCGGCAATACTTGTCATATTTGCCAGGACTGACAGATTTGATTGGACGGACGGGCATATATGTACCTTCTTGGGTCCATCAGTTTTATGCCTCGCTCTACATCGATCCTCATCACAGATTCATTCACTTTGCTTTCAAAGGCAAAGACTACAGAGTGACTAGTGGCAGAGCCAGGGAGATACTAAGACTATAGGAGCAGCCTGTAAAGATGCATGAGGTTTGCTATGGACAGCAGGAGCCTCCCAGGCATCCTCATGGAGGGCAGGTGCCCCCTACAGATTTAGTGCGGCATTGCTTCAAGGAGCCATTTAGAGAGGGGTCGAGCAGGAACCCCAGTGACTTGACTCCTATAGCGAGGATACTAGAGGCTATCATCAGGAGGACACTGCTTTCCAGGTTGGGATACAGGGAGGGTCTGACTCGCTTACAGCTCTGGCTTCTTAATGCCATCATGCAGATGACAGTATTTGACATCTGGGACCTCCTTCTTTCAGAGATGGAGGATACTATAGCTGAGGGATTCAAGGGTCGTAGGCAGCTTCCCTATGCTCACTGGATCATGTTCCTCATCCGCAGAGTTGTGCTTGATAAGCCCCCTGGCATGATGGATGAGTATACAGGTGCCACTACAGAGTTCCCAGCCTACAACCTGTTACAGAGGATCAGACACACCACTCCTCAGGCACCTAGACAGCCTAGCCGTCGTCCCGACATGCCAAAGTCCACAGCTTAGCAGGATGAGATCATCAGAGGGATTGCAGCCACTGAGGAGGAGGAGCTAGAGGCACAACAGGAGTTGAGCGAGTATAGTGACAGCTCCGACGACGACTACCAGCCTATACCTTAGATGCCTCCACGCAGACATGATGCAGAGGCCGGTAGCTCTAGTTCTGCACCACCTGCTCCGCAGACAGACCCCGCTCTCATAGCTATTCTTGAGCGGATGCAGCAGGATCAGACACGACAGGCACAGGAGACAGCTACCAACTTCGCACAGTTTCAGGCTCGTCAGGACAAATTTCAGCGGCAGCAGCAGCTCCTTCAGCACCAGCAGTTACTTATGCAGCAGCAGCTCATGGGATTCATGCAGCATGTAGTGACAGCCATTGGGATCCCACTACCATAGACTTTGCCCCAGCTTGCATAGCCTCCTACCACTTCGACGACTCCAGCAGTACAGTCCATCGGGCTCCAGAGTCAGGGACAGCCTCCAGCTCAGTTTACTTCACCTCCTGTACAGGTGTCCTAGTGGTTAGCCTCACCTGGTGTAGCCCCGCAGTTCACTCCTTATCACACGGGTTTCTCACCAGAGCAGTCTTCCTCGCTATTCGTACCTGACACGTCAGTCTCCAGGAGTCTTGGAGCATCTTTCAGCGAGTTGACCAGCATGCCTACTCTGCCTCACATGCATACTGCCGGTCCATCTGCAGCAGCTCCAGCTATCATGACTACTCAGAGGCTCCCCTCGTCTGTCGCCTCGTCAGATCCTACGACAGACATACTTGCAGCTTCACAGGCAGCCCCAGCCCCAGCTCAGACCCAGACCGTTTCAGCGACACTTCCTGTTTCAGAGGGTCAGTCAGTTCAGAGCTCAGGGTCCGATGATGATGGTGCCCAGTTCCATCTTGCTCCACGTACTTCAGCGCCCGACTCGTCCGCTGCAGCCCCGCCGACTGACCCTTAGGTTTTAGTGTTTGACGCCAAAGGGGGAGAGGGTTTGAGTATGTAGACTTAGGGGGAGCGAGTTTTAGGGGGAGCTAGTTATCTAGTATTAGCTTATTATATACATTTGGAGTTTTATTTGTGTGATACACTATTACTTATGCATTCATGTGTTTACTTTCATGCATACTATTATATATATGTGATAGTGCTATCTACGTGATTGTGATATTTGACATGTGTGATTTCTACTTTGCATTATCTATATGTCATATCACTTGTGTAATGCTCATTTGCCTTTTGCTTCCGCGTTTATACTTCGAAGCAAATGAGCTTTGTTATTTGTACTCATGCTTAATTCATATCCTTTGAGTACATTGTGTTGGCTTGGGTCATATAAGCTTGACTAACTCTTTTGTTCTTATTGACAAAAGCTTATATGAACCAAGCCCATCAAAAATCTCACTCCACAACATACTCGAGGTAGTATTGTCATCAATCACCAAAAAGGGGGAGATTGAAAGCATCTAGGCCCCTAATTGGATTTCGGTGATTAATGTCAATACAAGATTACTATGACTAATGTGTGTTTTGCAGAGGCAATTAAGTTAGGTCATGGTAATGGAGATCGATTGGGCAATCGAGGTTGTCATGCCCCTACGATGGAAATCGTTTCGGTTTTCAAAGGATGGATGACAAGGTTAAGGATAACTAGTTCTAAGTATCGATTGGAGTTGGAGAGACACTTAGAGTAGTTTAGGACTTTGTTTTTTCCTTTGGCCGTACTATGAAGAGGGGTATGAACGGGTAGCTTGACCTAGTTGAGTCTAGTGAGTTAGGTGTGGTGCACACTTGTTTAAACTAGCTCTAGGTAGCTCCTATGAATACCTAAGATCCTTTGGAGCAAACTTCATTCACATATGTTCGAAAGTTGAAAGTGAATGGAAGGTCAAACACTGACCGGACGCTGGCTCCGGTGCGACCGGACACTGGCCGCAGGGTCCGGTCAGTTCATTTGACTGAGGTGACTAAGTCTGGTGTGACTGGACGCTGGAAGGTCGTGTGACCGGACGCTGAGGGCTAGCGTCCGGTCGACTCCAGTAAGGGTCCAGACTTGGGAAAGAGTGACCGGACGCGTCCGGTCAATGGTGACCGGACCCTGAGTATATAGCGTCTGGTCGTTTACAGTAAGCATCCAAGAGCGACCGGACGCGTCCGGTCATCATTTGAAAACTGTTTGCGGGTTGAACTGATCGGAGCGTCCGGTCAAAACGATTGGAGCGTCCGGTCATCCCGCAGAAGCTCATAACGGTTCATTTTTCAGGCTGCCTTATAAATAGAGGCTCCACTCATGAGTGGAGTAACTTTTGCTCATTTCAACAGCTGAGAAACATGTTTGTGAGTGCCAAGAAGAGCAAGGTCCTAGTGAGGTGTTTGTGATTTGAGAATCCAAGAAAGTAGCCACACTAGCAAATCAAGAGTAACAAAGTGTGCATCCATCTTCTCATTAGGCTTCGCGTGGTCAAGTGAGAGTTCGTGCTTGTTACTCTTGGTGATCGCCATCACCTAGACGGCTTGGTGGTGATTGAGAGGTTGGTGTTCACCCGGCGGAGCTTGTGGGTGACCCAACTCAAGTTGTGAGCGTCTTTGGGTGATTCGCCGCGACGGAGTGTCGAAGAATCAATCCGTAGAGAGCACTTGATCCTTGCGCGGATCAAGGGGGAGCTACACCCTTGCGCGGGTGCTCCAACGAGGACTAGTGGGGAGTGGCGACTCTCCGATACCTCAGCAAAACATCGCCGCGTTCCTTTCTCTCTCTATTTACTTTGAGCACTTACTTTGAGCAATTCAATACTTGTTTTACATCCATAGAATTGCTTGCTAGAGTAAGTTTGGAACTTAGGTTGCGTGGTTGTTGTGCATTAGTTTGATATAAACACTTTTCTAGGCACAAGGGGTTAATTGGGCTATCCGTAGGATTTGATTATTGCAAGAGAATTTAGAATTAGCCCAATTCATCCCCCCTCTTGGGCATCTTGATCCTTTCAACCTGTCCTCGTTATTTGTTGGGGAACCCGACTATTTGAGCTATCGTGCGAGTATTAGGCCCAAAGAAGCTCAACATAGATATTTTGGTTCAAATCTGAACAATCATATATATAGTTTGTTTGTTCCAGGAACCTTAGTTCAATTTTTTCTCACCATCTCCGTCAGCAGCACAAGCACCTCTACCTCACGAGCGCTCGTACCCCTCGCTTCCTCAGTTCGGTCTCTCTACCACATTTGCTCGTCTTCCTCGTAACCTCGCTCCTTCTTCTCGGCATCTCCGAGACTCCGACACTTATACCCGGGTGAAAAAGAAACGTCTCCAATTGCAAAGCTGTGACCCCAAGTGTCCTTGTTTATCGGGTATGCAGTACCTGTCGGGTATCTGTTACCCGACCGATACCCGACGGGTATGGGGATAGGCAAGAATCTATACCCGAGATAGTTAACAGGGATAGGAACGGGATAAATTTTTCGTAGCGGGAAAGAAAACGTTTCGACGATACCCGATGGGTACATCCCGTTGCCATCCTTAACCGGGACGAGGCTGCCGTGCTCGCTATCAAGCCGACCAAATGCGAAGCGGGGCCTGAGAGGGCTGCGCGCTGTCGTCCCGTGCCGAAAAGGCCGGGGATGCATGCAGGAGTGGAGTGGATCCAGGCCCGAAGCCAAGTCAGGGTGTACAAGTAGTTGGGCTTATTCAGCGACGGTAAAACGGGCCTAACTAATTTCCTCTGGAGTTCAGATTTTGAGCATGCGTCGGATTCGATCCGATGCTCTCTACACTCTCTCCCTCTGTAAAAAATAACATCTAGAATTTTGTGCAGATGAGCTTTCTTAAATTTGAAATTGCTCGTAACAAATATTATCTATATAAAAATCTAAATAAGCTTATTATAAAAATATGTTTGAACTATCTATTCATACACTATAAATACCAATAATCTTTTGTACATATATGTGGTCAAATTTAAAAATATTTGATTTCTTAGGAGGCACACCCTTCGTCCCAAAATAAATGTATCTCGCTCATTCAGGTTTTAAAGTTTAATCAAATATATATCCAAAAATATTAATATCACGATGTATAATAAGCATTACTATATTGACGTCGAATGTACTTTTCATAAGAAATTACTTAGAGATACAAATATTGATATTATTTCTTATATAATTAGTCAAATTAAAAGAGTTCGACTCTTTGAGAGGCGTAAAGTGTATGTATTTTAGAGCGGAGAGAGCAAGAATGGCACTCTTCATGAGATGGAGAAAAGTACGTGGCACTCGCTAAGCTTCCACTTAGGTGGCATTTGAATCCTTTCACTTGGAGGAATTGAAATCTATTTAATAAATTAGGCTATTTGGTTTGAAATTTGATATTACACCACTTTTCAAAGTTCATATATAAGCCTATCCCAAAATCATAGGGTGTAAGATAGAAATTGATTCTCTATATCACCATTCTATGTTTCTACTTTACAACTTATAATATACTCTTCAACTCGCTCCTCTATGGTAGAAATACAACACATAAGCTCTCGTATATGCAACAATAATATACAAATATAATCCATAAACAATTATATTAGCTTAATTAATATATATATAAATTAAAATTATTAAAATAAATTTAATTCTGAGGATCCAAACGGTCCTCGCGGTAAACATAGCTTTGTTTATGTCACGTTATCTCTAGCTATAGATAACGTATATGCACGTATGCCGCTATGCGGTACGGTCGTAGGCCTCGCAAATCAAGCTTGATTTCGATGCCGCAACCGCATAGTTGTACTTACTTGACACTTTTATATATATATATATATATATATATATATATATATATATATATATATATATATATATATATATACACACATACGGTAAGACTATTCTGGCCATATAATAACTTATTCTATGCCCATCTTGATTTACAATAATGTTGGTACTAATTTACGATAATGACAATACACATTTACGATGCATGAGTTACTATAATTCAAAATGATACTTACCATAATGCTATTGTAAATCACTTATGAGGGAGTTATCATAATCTCGTAAATTAGTATAGTAATTATCGTAACTCAAAGTGGCCACAGAATAACTTATTCTGCGGCCAGCTATTCTGTGGCCACTTTGAGTGACGTACTGTTCTATAGCTGGCTGTAAAATAAGTTATTCTGTGGTCACTTTAAGTTATGATAATTACTATATTAATTTACGAGATTATGGTAACTCTTTCATAAGTGATTTACTATAGCATTATGGTAAGTATCATCTTGAATTATAGTAACCCATGCATCGTAAATGTGTATTGTAAATTGGTACAAATATTATCGTAAATCAAGGTGACCATAGAATAAGTTATTATGTGGCCAGCTACAGAATAGCCTTACCGGACGTACTGTTCTGTAGCTTGCCATAGAATAAGTTATTCTGTGGTCACTTTGAGTTACGATAATTACTATACTAATTTACGAGATTATGATAACTCTCTCATAAGTGATTTACTATAACAGTATGGTAAGTATCATCTTGAATTATAGTAACCCATGTATTGTAAATGTGTATTGCCATTATCGTAAATTGGTACAAATATTATCGTAAAACAAGATGACTATAGAATAAGTTATTCTGTGACCAGCTGCAGAATAGCCTTACCGTGTATATATATATATATATATATATATATATATATATATATATATATATGGAGAGGCTATTCAGTAGCCGGCTACAAAATAAGTTATTCTGTAGCCACCTCCATTTACTATAATTTTATATACTAATTTACCATAATGTCAATACATATTTACGATAGTTGGGTTACTATAACACATGGGGATATTTACCATAACGTTATATTAAACCACTTAGTAAGGAGTTACTATAATCTCGTAAATTAACATAGTAATTATCGTAACTCAAAGTGGCTACAGAATAAGTTATTCTGTAGCCAGCTACAGGATAGTAGTTCTATATATACTATCCTGTAGCTGGCTACAGAATAACTTATTCTGTAGCCACTTTGAGTTACGATAATTACTATGTTAATTTACGAGATTATAGTAACTCCTTACTAAGTGGTTTAATATAACGTTATGGTAAATATCCCCATGTGTTATAGTAACCCAACTATCGTAAATATGTATTGACATTATGGTAAATTAGTATATAAAATTATAGTAAATGGAGGTGGCTACAGAATAACTTATTTTGTAGCCGGCTACTGAATAGTCTCTCCCTATATATATATATATATATATATATATATATATATATATATATATATATATATATATATATATATATATATATATATATATATATATATATATATACACGGTCGCACACGCATGTATCTCCGGTGCATGGAGGGCAGAGCCGTGTAAGCTAGGACGATAGTCGATAGATCCTAAACGATACTTGAGATCAATCACTCCAACTCTCCGAGATACGATTTGTACACGCATGCACGAGAGTGGGTGAAGCGCAAGACTTGCACTACCCGTGGTCTCCGCTTGATATGTTTTTTTTTTGGGAATGTCTCCGCTTGAATTATATTTGTTGCTGTTGGACAAAAGCAAGATTTATTCGGTCTTTACCTTAAAGAGATATGGAAATCTGCAGGCACCTTACTTTTGTTACCCCCACCCTATAATCATGTCCTTGACCCTGCAAATTTCTATGATCTAATCAATTTTGCATAACGGCACAAGTCTTTGGAAAGCGGCCGGAGCAAAAACACCCGGCAACTCTTCTTTTTTCTTGATCCTTTTCTAGGTATATTTTACTTTGGGGGTTGGCGTGCTAAAGCGCGTTGTATACTGCTACTTTGGCCGTCTTTGACTTTCTCATCTTTAATAAAACAGACAGCTCTCTTGACGGTTCGTTTAAAAGAAATCAATCTTGCATAAGATATGTGTAGCTTAAGCTTATTATTAGTTATCTATGCTCGCGCATGTGTGCACATTATTAAAGTTACTACTCGCATTGCCAATGTTTAATCTCTTAGAAAACTCTTAACGAGCTACGGAGTAAACTAGAGTTATGTTCACTACTTTTTATTATATCCACGAGAAAACGATTGATTTAAGGTAAGGTTTTCAGCCTTTCAAACCAGACATCAGACGCTTCCTTTTATTGTCTGCTTGTCCACAAACATTCATAAACAAGGAGGGAAGTTCTCTCTGTTTTTTTTTTTGGAAAAATAGGAGTATGCTTATTCATATAAATATGTTTAGTATGTATCTTACTATTACCACATTAATTCTCACGAGATGCATTCAAAAGGATCAATCATAAGAATACTTACAAAACAAGAAAAGACCTAGACATCAATTCAATTGACTAATCACCATTCAAAATAATACCCACTAGATCTATTTTGTTTTCTAAAAAAATCACCTTTTTTTGTTATTATGCAAAAATGACTTATAGTAACTCCTACATCTAAGCATCTAAATTACACATATGTCATTGTGAAACATAATCTAAAGTAACTCACTAAACTTGCATGTAAGTTACTCACCCCATTATCAAGATACATAATCTAAGTTACCTCCTCAAATTTGCATCTAAATTAATTACCCCGCCTCTGTTATTATTAGAAAAATAAAATAAATCTATATCTGGTTTACCAACTTATCATTAAAAGGTTTAAATATCCATGAATTATGCCTATGTATGTTTCTACACACTTCTATCACTATTAATATATAAAATACCTATCACTATTAATATATAAAATACTAATTGAAATTAAACATGCATGATTTGTCACCATGCAAATCGACGTACACATGCATGCACGTAATAATATACATATTTCTAGGTTTCCAATCATGAAAAATGTTCCCTTAACAACTCCATTTAAATAATATTAATACCCATCAAATAAGAGTTTTAAGTAAAATACAAAAAGAAGAGTTTTCACTAAAATATATATTTCTCTCTATATATATATATATGACTATCTATATATCCTCGAATCCTTGTTTTCAATAAAATAAAAAGAAGTTTTTTAATAAAAAGGCACAACAATCATAAGAGTTACAACATAATATGTAAATAAAAAGTTCACAACAATTGAGAAGATAAAAAATGGAAGTTAAAATCCAGATTCATAACATCACAAAACATGGTTACAACAAAAGCTAGCCATCATGATTTAAGGTAAGGTGTCAAGTAAACACATATTGAATACACACGTAGGTGTGATGTGGAGGAAAAAAAACTACACATATGGACGAAAGAAACATATAGAGTAATTGATAATTTTTCACTAACATGGATAGACATAACAGAGTGTGTGCAAGATAAGAAATTTCTAATACCTTGTTTCTCCTAAGATTGTAGGCGTGTGAGCATTGGTTGATGTACATGTATAATAAATAGAGATTTTCTTGTCAAACATCCCCACCAATAGAAAATTGGATATCAGTGGGATCTGTCGTATGTAGCCGTATGTCCCTGATTAAAGGCAGGGGCGGAGCTACAGGGTATGCCAGGTATGCACCGGTGAAAGCTCTAGTTTGGTTTTGGTGAATTGATAAAACCCTAAGTGCTAACCTAGTTTATCAAGTAATTATGAGATAGGTAGCACACTCCAAGTTGTGAAGCAAACAAAGATCATAGCATGATAAAGATGATGCCATGGTGATGATCAAGTGCTTGGACTTGGAAAGAAGAAAGAGAAAAACAAAAAGCTCAAGGTAAAGGTATAAACCATAGGAGCTATTTTGTTTTAGTGATCAAGACACTTAGAGAGTGTGATCACATTTAGGTTTGATAGCCATACTATTAAGAGGGGTGAAACTCGTATCGGAATACAGTTATCAAAGTACCACTAGATGCTCTAACTCATTGCATATGCATTTAGGATCTAGTGGAGTGCTAACACCCTTGAAAATATTTGTGAAAATATGCTAACACATGTGCACAAGGTGATGCACTTGGTGGTTGGCACATTTGAGCAAGGGTGAAGAAGATAGAGTTGAAAAGGAGTTAGTTGCGCTGGTTACAGAGTGACTGGATGCGTCCGGTATGGTGACCGGACATGTCCGGTGTGAATCAGCAAACGCAGTGTTCAGCAGAACAGTTGATCAAACACTGGCAGCGTCCAGTCTGGTGTGACCGGACACATCCGGTCGAGCGTGGATACCTACTGTACTCCACCGGACGCTGAGGCTCAGCGTCCGGTCAGTTTCTAACAGACGCGTCTGGTCGGCCCTGGTGGCTTACTAGACTCGACCAGACTCGGCGGCTCAGCGTTCGGTCATTTGTGTTTGTGCGTCCGGTATGAGTGTCCGATCATCGGTAGAATGGGCAGCAACAGCTATGTTGGTTTGAACTGGGCACGTGGCAGTCAGGGAGCTACCAGACACGTCCGGTAGGCTGACCGGACGCGTCCGGTATTCACGGTCGGAGCGTCCGGTGCTGTGTCTGGTGCATTCTGACCGGAGTGTTCGGTCGATGCGTAGTCAGCCAAATAATTGAGCCAACGGCTCTATTTTATGGGGGCTTCTATTTAAGCCCCATGGCCGGTTGAAGCTCACAACTTTGGCCATTTTTATTGACATAGCAACCTTGTGAGCTTAGCCAAAGCCCTCCCACTCATCTCCATCATTGATTCATCATCTTTGTGAGATTGGAAGAGAATCCAAGTGCATTGCTTGAGTATTTGCATCTAGAGGCACTTGGTGTTCGTGTTTCACTGTGGATTTTGCTTGTTACTTTTGGTGGTTGCCACCACCTAGACGGCTTGGAGCAGCGAGGATCATTGAGCGGAGGTTGGTGATTATCTCTGGCTCCGATCGTGGTGATTGTGAGGGGTTCTTGACCTTTCCCCGGTAGAGAGCCAAAAGGTACTCTAGTTGATTGCTCGTGGCTTGTGTGATCCTCATCTTGTGTTGGTTGTATGGCACCCTATTGAGGGTTTGGTGTGTGAAGCCAATTAGTGCGTGAACCTCCAAGTGAGTGAATCGCCACAACGAGAACTAGCTTGCCGGCATGCAAGTGAACCTCGGTAAAAATTATTGTGTTCATCATTGATTCTGAGGTGATTGGTCTTCATTGTTATTCATCCTTGTGATTGATTGGTTTCTTCATCTACACGGCGGTATAACCTTTTTGATCACTCTCTTTATTTTACCGCAAACTAGTTGACAAGCTCTTTAGTGTAGCTAGTTGTGAGAGCTTGCTTGGTTGGTTGGTGTGGCTCTTTAGTTAGCCTTTGAGAGCACACTAACATAGGGTAGTGTCATAGCTTTTGTGTGAATAGACACTATCTAAACTAGAATTGTTGTAGGTGGCTTGCATTTTGAGTAGGCTAGCGCAACACTTGCTTCGCCTCATAATTGTCTAACTATTTTTGTTAAGTGTTGTCGGTGTTTTGGACTGGGTGGTCCTCAACCAACTAGTGAATCTATTCTGCGTGTTCCCGATTTTGGATGGTGATACAAAGAGACACAAGGTTTATACTGGTTCGGGCAATTCGTGCCCTACGTCCAGTCTGGGAGATTGATCTTGTATTCCTTGCACCGAAGTGCTTGTAGTAGGGAGTTACAAGCTAGGTGAGAGAGGGAGCCAGTCCCAGGTCTCGGCGGGGAGTGATGTGGGCTGCTTGAGACGTTGCTCTCAAGCGACAGGGAAGTGTGCGTGTTATAGGGTGTTGTTCTTCATGAGAACTTGTCTCCCCCCTAGAAATGGCCCAAGTCTTTTCCTTTTATAGTTGAAGGGAGGACAAGGACAGTACATGCGCTAACTATACGGCGTCGTGTGAACAGAGGCGGCGTGTCCGAGCCCTATAGCCTGTTCCTGTGGCAGTGTGGTCACCGGAGTGGTCCGTCCTTGGAGCGCTGGGGCGATGTGCTGGTCACATCCGATCCTACGCGTTATGGGAGCTCCAGGGCTGCCTCGGAGCGGGTGTGGCGGTCAGCGTGCGGGTCGCTGTGGATTGACTATGCGCGAGGCCGAAGCTCGGTTGGTGCCGAGGCCAAACCGCGGTGGGGGGTCTCGGTAGACGCAAATCCTAAGATAGCCGAGACCCTAGCGCAGAGTGCCGAGGCCTAGAGGGAGCGGTCGATCTGGTACACTAATTCGGAGGCGATGATGACCCGAGCCAGACTTCCCATGCCGCGTTGTCTTCGGGGCGGGGATGATGGGGCACAGTGCGGTGCGAGTGCTGATCGTGGGCACAGCGCCAAAATACAGTGGCCGGTAATCCCCACCGTGCCCCGTCTCAGCCGGTATGGCGCTGATGCGACTTTTTATCCCGTCGGCCACTCCGTAGTGTTGAGCCGTCGTCCAGCTGAGATTGCGGGAGTAGTTGACGCATTTAATAGGATGTGACATGCTGTCGGGAAGTCTGGTCGAGGCGGGAGCGACGGGTTGTTGACAAGCCGGCCTCGAGCGATATGGAGAATAGCTGTCTTATTCGAGGCTGTTCGCATGGGGCCTCGGGTGAGGCAGAGATTGGGCTCCTTGCCGAGACCTCTCGCGAGAGGCCTCGCGTGAGGCGGAGATTGCGTCAGGGCGCCGAGACCTTCCGTGCAAGGCCTGAGGCGAGGTGGAGAGCCTGGTGGGCTCGGACGGGGCCGGTGATGAGCCCATGGCTTACCCTCTAGCTTTATCATTGATGGGATTTAAGCGACCCTTTCGGTGTACGCTCGGGGTACCCCGTTCTATGGTACCCGACAGTAGCCCCCGAGCCTCAGGGGGAGTGCGTGCACTCTCCCTGAGGGTTTGTCGAGACTTGGCTTGTAGCCGCTCCCGTAGGGATTGTGTTTTGCTTCTTGAGGTTTTGGTGGGTGCGCGCGAGCACACCCGCCGGGTGTAGCCCCCGAGGCCCTAGAGGAGTGGAGTCACTCCTCCAGGGGCTTTTTTCGTGTTTTGAGTGAGGAGTTTTTATCGTATTTGTCGAGCCCACAAGTGCGGGTTCGGGTCGCGGGGTCTCGATAAGGTTGTAGAAAGAGCCCCTTAGCCTATGCATGGAGCAAGAGGTCCGTCAGGTTCCCCTGGCTTTTTGTTCGACCCTCACATATCCTTTTCGTTTGGACGGGGGGCTTGTTTGCCGAGCCCATTCGGGAGCGAGCCAGAGCCGCTGGGTCTCGGCAAGGTTGTAGGAAGAGCCCCCTAGCCTCTGCATAGAGCGAGAGGGCCGTCGAGAGTTCCCCTGGCTTTTTATACGCCCCTCGCGCGTGAGGGTTTGCTTGCCGAGGCCCATTTGGGCGTGAGCCTAGGTCGTAGGGTCTTGGTCAAGGTTGCAGGAAGGGCTCCCTAGCCTCTGCACGGAGCGAGAGGGCCGTCGAGAGCTCCCCTGGCTTTTTGCACGACCCTCGCAATTCCTTTTCGCTCGGAAGGAGGGGTTGTTTTGCCGAGCCCATTCGGGTGCGAGCCAGGGCCGCTGGGTCTCGGCGAGGTTGCAGGAAGAGCCCCATAGCCTCTGCACGGAGCAAGAGGTCCGTCAGGGGCTCCCCTGGCTTTTTGTACGACCCTCACGCTTCCTTTTTATTTAGAAGGAGGGGTGGAATGTGCCAGGCTACCCTCGGTGGGCACGAGCGTTGGCACTTCCGGTGAGCTATTATCGGGTAAGTTCGAGTGGAGGCCCATGCCCCGTTCGCTAGGGGACGGCTAGCGGTCTAGAGACGCACTCCAAGAGTACCGGAGGGTTTCTCTAGTGGGTGCCGGGGCCGTTCGCTGGGCCTCGGTGGCTCGGTGCCTCCCTACGGTGGGATCCCATTCGGAGACCTCCCTACCGGTCTCAGACACAACTTAGGGCGTCCCAAGCATTTCGCTTGCTTGGGCCTTAGCCCCGTATAGGCTCACCCATGGTCGTCCCTGACTCTATTGTCCTGGGGCGGCTGTCGAAACCCCTAGGGGCCCAGCCTTCGAACCCCTAGACCGTAATAGGCTCAGAGCCCGGTTCCTTCATCTGAAAGGAATATGGCGGGGGAATATCTTCCCCATCGGCTCGGCAATGGGTGGCGCACCTTTTGAGGCAGTTCCCTGGGGAGGCAAAACGACGCCTGCTGCCACAGTGGCCGAGCGCGACGTGGTGGATGGGACGTAACTGTTCTCGCAATTAATGAGAACAGGCCGCCTCTGTTCGCACGACGCCGTATAGTTAGCACATGTACTACCCTTGTCCTCCCTTTGAACTATAAAAGGAAAGGACTTAGGACATTTCTAGAGGAGACAGGTTCTCACGAAGAACAACACCCTATAACACGCACACTTCCCTGCCGCTTGAGAGCAACATCTCAAGCAGCCCACATCACTCCCCGCCGAGACCTGGGATTAGCTCCCTCTCTCACCTAGCTTGTAACCCCCTACTACAAGCACTTCGGTGCAAGGAATACAAGATCAATCTCCCAGACTGGACATAGGGCACGAATTGCCCGAACCAGTATAAACCTTGTGTCTCTTTGCATCACCATCTGGAATCAGGAACACACAGAACAGATTCACTAGTTGGTTGAGGACCACCCGGTCCAAAACACCGACAGTTGGCGCGCCAGGTAGGGGACTCTACGTGTCAGCTTCGTCATCCCAACAAGTTCCGAATGGCAGACCCCGTACGACCGCTGCGTCTCGGCATGGTGGTGTGGTTTGGGAGCCTGGAGTTCATGTCTCTAGGGCACGAGTACGACATGGTACTTCTCACACCCCGAGCCCCGCCCGCCGATGACGACGTCACGCACCGGCAGCCCAGGCGCAGGCAGCGCTCGGGCGGCCGCGCTCGCCGAGCACGACGCGAGCAGAATCACCCCGATGGTGTGTTGATGTAGAAATTTTTATTAGGCTATTCACCCCCCCTCTAGCCATTAGGACCTTTCAACCGGCATACCCTGTAGATCCAGCAATCGCTTTCATGTATATACATCTGTATTTGTAAAAAAAAACAAAAAAAAACGTATCTGCACCATGGAAAACGAACGCAACAGCTGCTCCTTGCCGAGAGATGATTGACTTTTCTGGTTTCCAGGCCCATGCGGCCATACGGATGGGAAGCCTAGGTCCTGCCCACGTGGCCATAAGGACACCAGGCGGAAATTTGGAAAGTCAAGGTCCAGTCCTTAGAACGTGCAGTTCTTGACCGCCGACGCCTGGACTTCCTATTGATCTACTAGTATCGCAGATTAGAGTCTCACCCGCTGGCCGCCGTCTCGAGGCTTGAATCTTTGCGGCGCCGACTGCCGAGTACGTGACATGGAGGATCGGCCTCATGCGCGTGCACGATTAACGTGCATATATAGTCTGAATGCCCGCGGTGAGAATCAATCTCTTTTGTTACTATTCATCTTTCTATAGAAAGACCATGTTTATATCCATGGCTAATATTATCCAGTCATCAGTAATATGCAGTGAGGTCGGAGATTTGCTCAACATCAGAGACAACCAAAATTGATCAACAATTTAGTATCATGGGAGTGTTTGTGTCATCACATATGAGGATTGAGGATTCAATCCGTGCACTTGCAATTTGTTTAATTGTTTGGTATTGTGTTTTTAATAATTGTGTAGTTATCAAGAGAGATGGAGATATTGCATCCCTTTTTAATAATTGGCCGGAAGAAGGTGATATCATCAACGCATTCATGTCCCATAGAAAGCATCGGCTAAAAAAGTCAGATAAGTAATATTGTAAGTCTCTTAATCTCTTTTATGCATATATTTGGAGCTATCATTATGATGCCTGAACTATTCATATTGTAATGTTGTGGATGTTTTTCAACTTAATCTTCAAATTTAAAACTTATTGTGTTATTTAGTGTATATATGCCGAATTACATTGCAAATTTCATAATTGTTACCGATTTGTCAAATGATTTTACCGATTTATATATAAATTTTTTTTAATGGCATACCCTTATCTAAAATCCTAGATTCTGTTTGGTTTGCACCTAGGCAAACTTGCCTAGACCAGGCAGCTCTCGCGGGCGTTGGATTTCCAGCACCTGGGGTTGAGATACATGCCTGGAGGTGAGGTTGCCTGGGAGGGCACCAGCCAAACAGCCCATATGTGCATAATCCATGGGTGTTTTTCTTTAACACCCCCTCCCCCACGCCTTCATGAAGAAAAATGTACCTAATATAATATTGTGCGTGTTCTTTCACTAGAATAAATTAATATGTGAAAAATATTTATTCAAGACAGTAGCTGCTAAAGTATTTGCGCAAATGATAAGAAACAAATTTTGTAGATACAGCTGACATGCTTTTGGATGATTGGATCCCATCACACATTATTTTCCCCTATCAATGCTTGGATGCGCTCCCACTACTCCACAAGGCAAGCAGCTGGCAAGGTTTCATTTTAGGATCAATGCAAAGACCTACAACAAAGGGAGAAGTCATGAGCTACATGTAGATCGACTGTACAACTGCATATATATGAATATGTGACTTCAGAGAATGCATGCGTGCCCTAGCTAGGTAACCTAAGTCTCATCATCGCTTTGGAGGATTAACCTGCTTGTGAGCTTCGCCGGTGGGTTACCGACGACGATCAGCTGGGAAGAAAGGAAGGGCGAAGAGGAGAAGCAGCATGAGCATCGGTATCCAGACGAAGAGCGCCGGCGGAGAAGGCGGCAGCGCTGGCAGAACGAGAGGGTACCAGAGGAGGACGACGACCAGCGCAAGCAGCAGCAGCACCGCCGCCGTGTCCATCTCAGGCTGATGAGTGGCTGTGTCACCGCCACCGGCCGCCGGCCACTACTCTCAGCAGGGAGCTACGAATATATATATGCTATATATAGTCCAGTCCAGTATCATGTGGAAAAAGCCAAGATTCCTGCTTGCGAGACGACTGGCACATAGCCACATACTGTATACAGCTAGCCGGAAGATGCATTTTACCTAATGACGAGTTGATTGGATAGCATTTTAACTGGAATTAGCCGTACCCAGTCCGTCAGTCGTACATGAAAATTAGTACTACTACACAATACACATCTGAAGATCTGATCTACTCATGCATGGATTATCTCCCAGGTAATGGCTAGCACGCATGCACAATTTGCACGCTCTTGTTGGCAGTAGCTATCTTAGCTTTGCATGCGCAGAATCTTTTGCAGGCACAATGATGCAATGCAAGAATACAATGGGAGCCAGCATACAGAACTCATCAGGGAGACCATGTTCAAAGTTCAAACTTTGAACGAAGTGCAAGCGCTGCTAAAATTAATATAACTTCTAAATTGCATTGTCTTGTAGTATAGATCGATCACACAGCAGTTTACAGCTTGGTGGTTAGTGATGGACTAAACCTCTCAATAAGTTGTATTGCAGGGACCTTATGAAAAGCGGGAGATCGAGATCGAAGGGCGCGGCCTATTCATCAGTAACTCACAAATTAATGGTTCGTTCAGATAGGGATATGATGTGGATTAACCTGTGCTAGCTAGTGATATATTACTATTATTCATAAAAAATAAGAAACATCTGGCCATCTATTGTAGATTTTAATAATCGCCTAATTAATTAAAATTTCCCACATATACCATCGTAAACAATTTAGAGTAATCACCTAAATTTGCATCTAGATTACCTACATTTGTCTGTCAGTAGCAACACATTAAATCTGTATGGCTGCATCTAATAAAATAGCTATCCCTGCCATTATAAAGGAAAAAAAGGATCAATGAGGATTGGAAATCATATAAACCTATTGATAACTAAAGCCTATCATAATAGGATAAACCATTACAAAGTATCATGTTGGAATATAATTTTATAAACAGATAAAAAAGAGAGCAAAGCTAAGCAATTATCAAGTTTTGTGGGCTCTAGTTTATCTACAAACTTTTACCCTCTTGGAAAATTATTAGCCCATGCAGGAGCCCATCCTAACCGAATCGATAAGCATATATATATATATATGACCAAAGTTCACCGCCGCATGTTTGCTACTTATCATTCATCAGTTGGCTATGTATAAACATACACTCTCTCCATTCTAAATTATAAGTTGTTCAGATTTTTCTAAATTATAAGTCTTATTATATATTTAGACAAAATGTATATATATTTAGATACGCATTAAAAGTTATGTTTACAATTTAAAACCGAAGGAGTACTGTTTATTTTCACATCTATAATGCATCCAGATGCCACACTCTGCGAGTCCGCGCATTATTGTACCCAGATGCATACTTGTAGTGGCCGCATCATCGTGCGAGCATGCGTGGAGGTTTACTAATAACCTATAGCCCTGCTTGGTTTGGATTTGTATCCAGATTCAGGTCACCTGATGCATGCATGTCATTAGCTAGCTAGTCTCGAGTGTAGTGCCAATAGAGAAGAAGGAGGTGCAAGTGCAAGCAAGTTGGTTAAAGGCATCGATCGATCCGATCCATGCAGCATAAAGCAAACATAGAAATGCTGGGAAATCGGTGTCCTCTGGTGCCGTGCATGCCAAGCAGTACTTGTTTATAGTTTAACCCCTGGGCCGGGTGCAATGTACCTCTGCTGGCTGCATGCAATAAGCTAAGGTTTCTTAGGCGCCACACTTAACTACTCCTGTCGTATCTAGCTAGAATACGTATAAATTTTCTCTGGCTACTAGGGTTTATATAGCCTCCCTTGGTTGGGAAATCTAATGAGCAATCTAGGATGAAATGATATTCCTTTTTGTTTTGTTTTCTTTGACAAACAAAAATAGATTGGGCCATGGAGGAGAGCCGGCTGGCCCATGCATGGGTCTCGTCGCATCCATCTGGCCCAACTTTGTATAGCCTCGCAGCCCATTTAGCGGCCCAGATTTAACCCGAGCCGCCAGTGGGTGTCTTGTCGGATCAGGTGGCCCGGCCGGAGTCAAACGGGCGCCATGCATATGCATGATTCCATCTCATGTGGATAAACACGGTTTGCTAAAAAAAAGTGGATAAACACGGTTTGATTTTAGAAATAAATTGAACTGAACGAGTATTAGTGTACGATATTAATAACTGTATATATGGGGGTTTATTTTACAGAGCTCCTAGAGCAACTTCCAGATTGTATTCAGGAGAAGAAGTTCTGAAACTTAGGCTCTCAGGCCACTTAATTAACTGATTGCTCAGCAAGATCGCAAGCGGAACATTTTTTTTTATTGAGAAGTGATTCCATCCTAAAGGCCTATTTGGCAGAGCTCCTCGGCCTCCTCCAGACTTGTAGAAGCTGATTATCTATGAGAAATAATTCTAACTGAAATTGATTCTCTAGGATAAACTCTATGCATACAACGATTCTATGCGTGGAGTGAATTAAGAGAAGCTACTTTTTCCAGCTCCCAACCCTTTAGGCATTATTTAGCTCCCTCCCTAAAGTTTACTCTCTATCACATCGGATGTTTGGACACATGCATGGAGTATTAAATATATATAAAAAAATAACTAATTGCACAGATTACGACTAATTTGCGAGACGAATTTTGTTAAGCCTAATTAGTCCATAATTTGACAATGTGGTGCTACAGTAAACATGTGCTAATGATAGATTAATTAGGCTTAATAAATTTATCTCGTGGATTACTGGTGACTTCTGTAAGTTGTTTTATTATTATTATCCGAACACCCCCATATGACACTCCGATGTAACACACGATGTGACATCCCAAAACTTTACTCCCTGAATTTAAACACCACCTTAGTTCATTTCAGAAAATCACTTCACACAATCAGCAAAGAATCACTTTTCGATAAAAAAACTGTTTGACAGAGGTTCTGCTGGATTCAACTTGGAAGCTGTTCTTGGGTGCTCAGGCAAATAGACCTTACTTCTATGAAGTGATTCTCGGAATAAACAAGGGCCGACTGAGAGCTAAAAAAATTATTTTTTCCTAATTCACCCCATATACAACGTTACTGTATGTACAGAGTTTATCCTGAGAATCATCGTAGAGAAATATTGGCAATCAAAAACTCAGGTTCCACCGAGAATCTGAAATAGAAAAAACTCCACCAAACAGGTTCTAGGATGTGCACGGCGAGACCCATTAGTTGCAAGATATCCAGTGGGCTAGCCGCAAGCCGGCCGGTGTCCATCCATCGGCTATGGACGGACCAACGAGCAGAAAAGGCGAAAAGCTGTCATGCGTGTGCATGGCTGGGCTATCCGTAGCTAGTTTTGCACAGCTGATCAAGTAGCCAGGTTCATTGCATTGCATTGCACTACCCTTTTTGGCCAAATAGATCGATGTAGCGAGCAATATGCGCAAGTGGTCACTGGTGTCTTTCAGGGGTACGGCGAAGCCAAGAAACAACAAAGCTGTCTGCAATGCTTTGAGTACTCAACTTGGCATGCATCCCTCTTTATTTCTTGGCCCCATATCCTTCCTTAAATAGTTTTGGGTCCACTTGCAATGCTAGGTTCGATCGATGAGTGTACATAAATATAGGAGATAATGAATCTCCAAGTAAAATTTAAATGTTTTTTATCGTGATATTTAATTGGTTAGATACAATTATAAACATATAAACATGCTGGATATGAAGTTAATGGCTACCCATCATTTTTAAACTATTTCTCCAATCCTATCTGTCTTTTATTTTCAAGCGGCTAGAGGTTTGTAGCGTTTTTAAACGTATCCAAATACTATGACGAATAAACTGGTTAATTTGTTAGCAGTGATGTCGATCTGTTTTGCTATTGTTTTATCATTATTACCAGGGAAAGATATATACAAGTAAACTAGCAAAACTATCGAACACTCGGCAAAATGACTTGGTTTGTTTCACAATGTATACAAGTTCACACTCACCTTTATGAATGGACTAAGGAAACTCAATGCCAATAATGCAAAAGTGTAATAAATCAAACTAAAACCAGGAGTGTACACCTCTTGCTGAAACTCGCAAATCTACATGTAGTGCTCTAAATGCATTCGTTGTTCTTCTCCAGAAGCCATTACATTGCAAAACTTAGGACTTATAGGAGTATACTACATAGCAATAAAATTTCCTATCAATCATGAATAACTCTACATAAAAACTAAAACTCTTATACTAACTAAAAAAGTATATATACGTTCACAAAAGATGCATAAAACTTCAATTTAGGTGGAATTTTTGCTTGTTTATTTGTTGCAATGATCTTTAATTTCTAGAAGACATCACCGGTGAAAAGTCAAAAACAAATTAGAAAAAAAGCCATGCGTGACTTGTCGTCGCAATCGCCATCCTCGCCCGCGGCATCCTCGCTCATGAGAGAGGGGGCCACTGCCCCTGACCATACTAGATCTGGCCACCAACGACAGATAGGGGTGGTGGGCCACCGTTGTCTCGTCGAAAGAGGGGGAGGGCCGCCGCCTCCGTGCCAGGATAGGGAGGGAAGCCCCCGCCCAACCATGCTAGACCTGACTGTGGACGAGAGAGGGGGTGGCGGGCCGCCGTTGTTGCACCAGGAGAGGAGGAGGGTTGCCGCTGCTACGCCGAGAGATGGAGGAGCGGGCTACCACCGCTGCACTAAGAGAAGGGCCCGCAATTGTGGTGTCGCCCTCTCCGACGAGGGTCGGGCCAAGGTGAGGAAGAGGGGCGGTTGTGTGTTTGAGAGAGAGAGAGAGAGTCGACGGGTGTGGTCATGTGGGTAGGGTTTTCATTTATATATGAGGACGGTTTTCACCGTCGGTTGAAGCCACAAACCGATAGTAAAAATCATTTGCTAGTTTGAACCAGCGGTGATATATTGTTACCGTTGATTTTAAATTTTAATAAAACTGGCGGTAAAAATAGCCTATGGAAAATTCGTTTATGTAGTTAGAGCTTATTAATTAGCTAGGGTCGCTAAAAAAGATGACCGTTGGTTAAAAATAGTATGCAAAGAAAATTACACATACCATAACACGACTTGTTCGGTCTAGTATTTATTGCTCACTGATGATCATCAGCCGCCCTTCGATTTTCCATCCCTTGATTTGAACTCTTTATACATTTAGCTTAATAATATTCCAAGCTGCAGTAACAAGTACTAGTAATATATGAAGGAGAACAATGTTGTTCATTCGCAGTGCTAGCAACTTCAACCTCACCTATAAATCCTGCCTGCTAGTTTAATCCATATATTTGCACATTACATTTCGTTCTACAACCTCTAGAACCCATGGAAGAGAAGAGAAACCAAGATATCCTACTAAAATTACAGCCAGGACGTACACCATCTATAGCTGCATCAATCTTCTCCCCGATCCGCGTCGCTCATTGTAGCCAAAAACGCTGCTGGCTTGCCCGGCGTAGAGGCAGCGACGCAGATCGATGATGTGATGAATGCTGGATGCCTGCTGCTGCTGCCGCAGCCGATCGAGTTAAACCACGCATCATATGTGCCCATGGCCATCCATCACTGCATGGATCTGGAGTGATTCGTAGATAGCATCGTCGTCGTCGCGGGTGGGAAGGAAAGCGAGGGAAAGCAGCGAGAGCAGCAGCACGACAGGGACGACCAGCAGCAGCGACGGCGGTGGCGGCAGGGAAGAAGGGAGCAGCAGCGGGAGCAGCAGAAGCACCACGGCCGCCGTCGCGAGGAGCAGCATCACCATGCTTCCTTCCATCGTTGGCCACCGGCTAGCTGCTAGTAGAAGAAGAAGAAGCTGCAAGATCGAGCATGATGTGTACTGTGCATGCCCTGAGAGGCGCTGAGACTGAGAGATTATTATATTAGAGGAGACCAGGAGGAGGAAGAGGCCGGTGCTATCCACCGCCACCGTCTTATATATGCTCATGGCGTCAATTGATGGGCATATGCATCCGCAACCGGTTCACGTGGGTGCCAATGCAGCAGGTCAGCTTTCAGTGAGCTTGTAAACATATACGCTGGGAATTAGAATTTGTCAATTTGGGTAGGAACTAGGAACTAAGATTGCTTGGAATATATTTACTGGTTGGACCCCGCCCCCCCCCCCCCCCCCCCCCCCCCCCCCCCCTCTATTTTACATTGCCTGTGCTTTTTGGAGTGAAGAGTGTCCTTGTTAGCCGTTGCTTCCGAGGGTTCTTGTGTTTCTTGCGGAAGTGGTTTTGTTGTTGCCTCTTCTGTGAGGGTGTTGTTTTTGCTTTTTTTTTCTTGTATTGTAATTGCTTTTTCTCTATTAATACATGTCCGTCGTACTCGTGTAGGTGGCTCTTCAAAAATATTTACGGGATGGAAAAGAAAAGGGATAAAGGTTTTAGCAAGTCGTGGTCGTGGTAAGTGTCGATTTGTGTCCCTTTTTTCCCCATAGATGCACATGCACGCAAGGCCCAAGTCCGGGTACTCCCAAGCGCCCAAACCATGGCCATCACATCCTACCTACGTCTGCTATAGGTGCTACTGCTTGTGCTTCAGTGCTTGGAATGAATGATGTTCACTGCACCTAGCTAGCTGTGAAAACCCAGCTAACATCCTCGTGCAACTTGGTACGATGTTTCTTGAAACGCTACAAAGGCTTTGTTTAGATTTTAAGTTTTTTCGCTCACTCTTTATCACATCAAATCTTTGACATATGTATGGAGTATTAAATATAGATAAAAAAATAACTAATTACACAGTTTGATTGTAAATTACGAGACGAATCTTTTAAGTCTAGTTAGACCATGATTGAACAATAATTATCAAATACAAACAAAATGCTACAGTGCCGAATATTGATTCCTAACGACGATCTAAACAAGGCCAAAGAAGTTTCAACGATATTCGATATGAACAGAGGCGCGGAACGGGTCTACCCCCCACCCACCCCCCCACCCACACACCCAAACAACACCCACCCACCCCCAAACCCAACACAGTACAAAAATTTAATATCTCTATAAGTATAAGTATTCAATTTGTAGCATAACAATGCATCAAATTAGCTATTTTTAATGATAATCTTGTGATTTTTCTTTATAAATACTAACTACATATGTAAAAATATTCAAAAATTGTTGAGAAATACGTTTAGGCATATATTTGTCACATTTAGACGTGTCATCATATTTGCCCGGCTCTCCTTAATCAAAATGGCTGGTTCGACGTGGTTTATGTGGTTGCTTAAGCCATTCTCTCTGCAATAATAAGCCACAATCAGCTAATTGTGTTCGACGTTACTGGTTTTCATATCAATAAAAGCTTCCTAGATAAAAAAAAGAAATATACAAATGTGGATATATGCACGGGGCAGATTCACTTTGACCTGCCTCTCTTTTGAGGGTAACATCTAACAAAGAGAGATTCACTTCACCTGATCAGGTACGTAATCTTTAATTTGCCCATGGATCACTAGCTAAACAAGCTGCATTGCTTTCGAGAGGACATTCCAGGGCAACTTGTTTAAAAAAAAAAGGACATTCCAGGGCAACTTGCTGTTCGAAGCCGCGATGGTCCTGTGAGCAGCCGGATGCATTGAACCACGGGCCATGGTTAGATATACAGCTAGCTAGCTACTCCGTACTTCAAGTGGTAACCCATTTTATATATATTAAAAGTAATCTCTCAATAATTGTAGCAAGAGCTGAGCATTTGGGTTTCGAGAAAGAGCAAAGCTGCAAGTCTCTGGTGTGCAGGCGGCTCCTTTCTAACGACAGAAATGTTGCTGGGGTAAATTGCGCAGTACTGTATGATGCAGTAGTCGGGTCGGAGATGACAGATGAAATGGTTGCTGCAGGCAGCCTTTCGCCGAGACGGACTCGTTGTTTGAGTCGACGAAGATCTCGCTGGCTCCTTAAATAACTGTTGTAGTTGGTGTGCGCCTCATTTAATTCGATTTATAGAAAATATGTATAATATTTGTATCTTTAAATAAATTTATTAAAAAATCAGATTCAAAGATCTTTCCAATAATACTAATTATGTACCATAAATATTAATATTTTTTAATATATATTTTGTTGGATATAATATGGGCTCGGCCCATATAATAATTAATAAATCAAATAAAACTCTATGGTACGTAACATTAAGTGTTGTATAGTTTAATACTATACGGGATTTTGACTGAACGTTGACTCAGCTTATATGGTTGAAAATTATACATTTAAATTGAGAAGTTGAGAAATAGATAAAGGCGTGCCGTGGGCGTGGGCGTGGGCGTGGGCGTGGGCGTGGGCCAGGCCGAGGCCGTGGCCGTGGCGAGGCGAGGCAGGCGCACGGTAGGCGGGCGGCGAGCGAGCGGACGAGCGTGGCCAGTCTTTTGCCACTTAATCCACATAATCACGGGAGTTATTTTCTTTGATGGTGGAGGTAAACTGATCGTGTCGGTTACCATCCTTTCTGCTTCCGTTTCTCCGTCTCCTAGGATTCTCCGCTGCCTCTCTCCTTTTCCGTCACAGCCATATATCCGTAGTCCTCCGTCTTCCAAAAACCGCTCCCGAGAGAAACCACATCTCAGTAGCCTTCTGGCTTCCCTGTCCCGTACCTCTGCGCGCACGGAGCAGCGGGAGAGCAGGTGCCTCCGGAACACTCGCCCGCTTGAGAACCTTGCACGGGGTGTGCGACGATTAGGTTTTTGGGGAGCGATCCGCGACTGCTCGTCCAAGTACGTCTTCTTCCTGGTGGTGATTGCTCTTGGATCCCGTCATCTTTCCGGTGATTGCCTGCGGAACATCAATGCCTGGTGAACAATGTTAATATTTCGGATGAGTCGAATATATGGTATTCACAACTTTGTCACATTAATTTTGGCTGTCTTACGTGGCTTACAAATCTGAATTTAATCCCGAAATTTAACTTAGTCAAAGATTCTAAGTGCCAGGTGTGTGTGCAATCGAAGCAACCGCGCAAGCCTCACAAGGCTGCTGAGGCGAGGAACTTGGCACCATTAGAACTTGTTCATTCTTATTTATATGAAATGAATGACGAATTGACTAAATACGGTAGACGATACTTCATGACATTTATAGATGATTGTACTAGATTTTGCTACGTGTATTTATTGAAAACTAAAGATGAAGTGTTGCATTATTTTAAAGTCTATAAAGCTGAGGTAGAAAATCAACTTGAGAAGAAAATCAAGCATTTGCGGTCCGATCGCGGGGGAGAATATTTCTCAAATGAATTTTCTGAGTTTTGTGCGGTTGAAAGCTCTAGTTTGGTTTTGGTGAATTAATGAAACCCTAAGTGCTAACCTAGTTTATCAAGTGATCATGAGATAGGTAGCACACTCTAAGTCGTGAAGCAAATGAAGATCATAGCATAATGAAGATGTTGCCATGGTAATGATCAAGTGCTTCAACTTGGAAAAAAGAAAGAAAAACAAAAAACCAAAGGCAAAGGTATAAACCATAGGAACTATTTTATTTTGGTGATCAAGACACTTAGAGAGTGTGATCACATTTAGGTTTGATAGCCGTACTATTAAGAGGGGTGAATCTCATATTGGAATGCGGTTATCAAAGTGCCACTAGATGCTCTAACTCATAGCATATGCATTTAGGATCTAGTAGAGTGCTAACACCCTTGAAAATGTTTGTGAAAATATGCTAACACATATGCACAAGGTGATACACTTGGTGGTTGACACATTTGAGCAAGGGTGAAGAAGATAGAGTTGAAAAGGAGTTAATCGTGCTGGTTACAGAGTGACCGGACGCGTCCGGTGTTTGGCGACGAACTCAGCGATCGGACGCGTCCGGTCGCCACACCGAACACGTCCGGTGTGAATCAGCAAACGCAGTGTGTGGGGGTATTAACCCCTATACCCTTACGGCTAAGCTTGGGCTGGCCCGGATCGATGGGTTCAGTCCACCCGAAAGGCGACGTGCGGCCCAGTTAACCTGATCGGAGTCCCGCACAAGGAATCAAGACGGATTTGGCGACCAAGCAGGATCCTGGTCGGTTAGAATAGGAATCCTTATCCGGCCACATATGACAATTGTAACTGACTAGGATTAGTTTCCAGATCTGTAACCCTGCCCCCCGGACTATATAAGGCGGGCAGGGGACCCCTCTAAAAAACATCTCTCATTGACATACAGCAATACAAATCAGACGCAGGACGTAGGTATTACGCCTTCTTGGCGGCCGAACCTGGATAAAACCTCGTGTCTGTCTTGCGTCACCGTCTTGTTTGGGGCTTGCGCATCTGTCTACCGATAATCTACTACCTTGGACATACCCCTAGGTAGACTGTCGACCATATTTCGTCGACAGTGGCGCGCCAGGTAGGGGGTGTGCGTACTGCTCTCCAAGCAAATAAGATGGTCATCATCTCCGGCTCCATGGCTACGCCCAACGGCCTCACGTTCACCGTCGGCCAGATCACTTGGACCACCGGCCCTGGCGTCTCCATCGCCATGACCGCGGAGGAGGCGTGGACTCAACCCGCGCCGACGACTACTTCACCTGCATCGGCTACGGCTCCGACCATGGTGAACACGGCTCCGACCACGGTGAACACGGCTCCGACCACGACGAACACGGCTCCGACCACGATGGATCTGGCTCCAACCACGGTACATCTGGCTCCGACCACGCCCACAGCCACGCCGACAACCCATCATCCGCTTCCCCACTACAGAGGAAAGCAGATCAACGACACCAACCTGCACGACTCCATCGATCGGGTCGGCATCAAACTCACTGAAACCCTAGCTCTGGTAAGTACGATTCAAAGCCAACCTAATGAGCAGGTAACAGCTCCCCACAATAGATCTATCCGACCAGCTCGGGCCAGTCGTCCTGCACGGTTTGGAACAGATCTTGTGGTCGTATCTACTCCTGAGGGGCGCTCCACTCGTCGCCAGCCAGCCTTCGCGACGGGTCTCTGACTCTGCGAGTACGAAGTCCCGACGGAGAACCACTAGGTCCAGCCCTACGGCCTGCGAAATGCTGCCTCCAGCTACGCGTACAACCTACGACGCCGCTCGGACCTATGTCCTATCCACCGATCTCGGCCAAAGCCATGCAACATCGTCAACATGGTCCGGATTGAAGATTATCAAGAAGAATCCGTCCACACAGTCCGAGAGGGTGACTCCAGCTCCTCATCCGGCGTCGCATCCAACGCATCTGTCCACACCGAGCTTCAGCGTCACAAAGATGAAGGCGTCAAATACGATCTGGATCTACCAGACCACGCCCCGGGTTTCCCCCAATTTCTGTCTTTCCCGCCAAGACGAGGGGATTTGATCCATGTTGTCAGCAACGATGAGCCGCCAGTAGTTGGCGAAACAGAACAAGAAAAGACTGCACGCGAAGCACGCAATATTGACCGGTTTAATCGCCGGCAAATCGAAGCTGAAGCAGACCAGGAGGCACGACGCATAAGGCTCCAACCTCGTGACCTCAACAATGCTTTCGACAGGGTGGGGGACAAACAAGTCTTCAAGACCCCAAGCGCCAACGTAGCCGTCGCCATGGCGACAATGCAGCGGTTGCCCAACACTCCCAAGACCCAAGCAGTCCGTGATGACATACAAGCTTATCTGACAGCTGCTATGGCTCAGACCGCAGAGATGAATCAAGCCCGGGCTCCATCCGTTTCTGTCGAATCAAGCCACAGCCGCCAATACTCGAGTCGCTCACAGCCACTCAACCAACGTGGCTCGCGCAATAACGACCCATCAGACAACCGTCAAGGCGGAAACGGTGGTCATGATGGTGGTCGGGACGACAACCGCCGTCGGGAGGATAACTGCCACGACGTTCGAGGCGACAACCGCCGAGATAACCGCGACAATCGCCGTGATAACCACGGTCACAGGGCTAATCCAGATGGCAATCGAGATCGCCGCGATGGCAATAACGATCTCCGCCATTACCTCGGCGGACGTGATCTGCGTGCTCGCATCAACCAGAGAGCCGACGATCGTGCATCCCATGAAAGCTATTGCCGTATGGAGTATGACACCACCCACGGTCCGCCGGGTCTGAAGCAGTTCACTCCACACCAGCGCCAAGTCATATGGCCCAAGAATTTCAAGCTCGAGAAGCTTCAGAAGTACGACGGCAAGGAAAACCCCGAATTATGGGTCATGCTCTACGAAACTACGTGCCGCTCAGCCATGGCCGACGAGCACGTCATGTCTAACTACTTCCCAGTCGCTGTTGGTCATGCAGGTCACCAATGGCTGGTTAGCTTGCCAGCGAACTATTTTGACTCTAGGCAGGAGCTCAGGCAGGCCTTCATCAACAATTTCATCGCTACTTGTGAACAACCCGGCAACAAGTACGATCTGCAGCGGATCCGAGATCGGAAGGATGAACCACTGCGCGAGTACGTTCGGCGTTTCTCAGAGATGCGCATCAAGGTCCCATCAATCTCCGACAACGAAGCAATCGAGGCTTTCGTCACCGGCCTCCGCTTCCACGACGCCCTAAGAGACAAGCTCCTCCGGAAGAGACCCGAATCAGTCACAGCGCTTTTGGCCACCGCTAAGAAATACGCGGACGCTGACGACGCTAAAAAGATAATCGTTGAAGAAGCAGCAAGGGTTCCACGCTCCGACCACCCTCCACACCACGACGATTACCGCAGCAATCGTGGTCGGAACGACAATTTTGACCGCCGCAACCAGCGCAACGACTCCCGCGACCACCGTGATCAACGCAATCAGCGACGCAACCGCCGTGACGATTACAGAAGCAAGTGCGCTCGGAAAGACGACGGCGAGGTCAATACCGTGAAAAAGGGCAGCGGACGTCGAAACTACGAGGACGACTACGCCAAAGCATTGAAGGGACCCTGCCAGCTCCATCCCAAGTCGAACCACACCATGGAGAATTGCCGTGTCCTCAAGACTATCTACACGCGTCAACAGGCTCCGGATACGTCCGACAAGCCTAACGACGCGGGGGAACAGCGCAACGAGGACAACGACGACGACGATGCAGATCCTCGTCATAAATACGTCAAGCCGACTGATCGCGTGCACACCATCATCGGCGGCAAGGTGTCCATTGAGACCAAACGAGAACGCAAGCTGCTCACCCGCGCTTGCTTGAACGTGGCAAAGACCGACAACCTTCTCACCGATCCGCGGCTTCCTCCGTGGTCTCACCGTGAAATCTGCTTCAGCAAGAAGGACCAATGGGCCGCCATACCCGAGCCAGGGCATTTTCCCCTGGTCCTCGATCCTTGTATCAACAAGGTTCAATTCGACAGGGTATTGATCGACGGCGGCAGCTCCATTGATATACTGTTCAAGAACAGCCTGCCCGCTCTAAAAATAGCCCAGGCGGACCTGAAGCCGTACGAGGCACAGTTCTGGGGCGTTCTCCCCGGACAGAGCTCCACACCTCTCGGGCAGATCACGCTACCTGTGTAGTTTGGGACTCCGGACCACTTCCGCACCGACTACGTCAACTTCGTGGTCGCTGATTTTGATGGCACCTACCATGCTATTCTTGGTCGACCGTCGCTCACCAAGTTCATGGCCATACCTCATTACAGGTATCTGGTGCTCAAGATGCCTACTGAGAAAAGAGTTTTAACCCTCAGGGGCAACGTATACGCAGCTTATACCTGTGAGGACGACAGCTTCAAAATAGCAGAGGCCCACGACCTCTCTATTCGCATGGCCGAGACCATGCTCGACGCTAAGAAGACCCCGGCCAACCACTTGGAGATCTCAGAGCTCAAGGCTCCGCGCAAGAACATCAGATCCAAGGAGCACAAGACGATCCAGCTGGTCGAGGGCGATCCCAGCAAAACGGCCCTCATCGGGGCCGACCTGGATCCCAAATAAGAAGACACGCTCGTCAGGTTCTTGAGGGGCAACGTGGATGTGTTTGCATGGAAACCTTCCGATATGCCCGGTGTACCTCGGGACTTGATTGAGCACTCCTTAAATGTCAACAGCAAAGCCAAACCAATCAAGCAGAAGCTACGACGTTTCGCTCACGACAAAAAGGAGGCGATTAGGGTAGAAGTTACACGGCTTTTGGCAGCCGGATTTATCAAAGAAGTGTATCATCCGGAATGGTTAGCCAACCCAGTTCTTGTACGCAAAAAGAATAATGAATGGAGAATGTGCGTTGATTACACTGATCTCAACAAACACTGCCCTAAGGACCCCTTTGGCTTACCTCGCATAGACGAGGTCGTAGATTCAACCGCCGGTTGCGAGCTGCTTTCCTTTCTCGATTGCTACTCTGGTTATCACCAGATCGCTCTCAAAAAGGACGACCAGATCAAGACATCTTTCATCACACCTTTTGGCGCCTACTGCTACACGACTATGTCGTTCGGGCTAAAAAACGCCGGTGCTACCTACCAACGCGCTATACAGGCCTACCTCAATGACGAGATAAAAGACGGCCTCGTCGAGGCTTACGTCGACGATGTAGTTGTCAAAACCAAGGAAGCACATACCCTTGTTGACAATCTGAAACGCACCTTCGCAGCCCTTAATACGTTCCAATGGAAATTAAACCCAAAGAAGTGCATCTTTGGTGTCCCTTCTGGCATATTGCTCGGCAACGTCGTCAGTTACGACGGCATACGCCCTAACCCGGAGAAAGTCAAAGCTGTCTTAGACATGAAGCCCCCAAAAAAGGTGAAGGATGTCCAGAAGCTCACCGGCTGCATGGCTGCTCTAAGCCGTTTCATATCAAGATTAGGAGAAAAAGGACTACCGTTCTTCAAACTACTCAAATCGTCCGAGAAGTTTGAGTGGTCGGAGGAAGCAGACGCTGCTTTCACGCAGCTGAAACAATACCTCACGTCACCTCCGGTACTTACTGCTCCCAGAGAAGACGAAACTCTCCTACTTTACATTGCGGCAACCGATCGGGTGGTTTCCACTACAATGGTGGTCGAGCGCGACGAGCCGGGCCACGCCTACAAGGTACAGCGGCCAATTTATTTCATTAGTGAGGTACTCAACGAATCCAAGACTAGGTACCCACAGATTCAGAAACTGCTCTACGCCATACTGATAATATCCCGAAAGTTGAGACATTACTTCGACGGATATCGTGTGGTGGTCATGACCGAGTATCCTTTGGGGGACATCATTCGCAATAAGGATGCGAACGGGCGCATCGTCAAATGGGCAATGGAGCTATGCCCCTTTTCCTTGGAATTTGCAAGCCGTACTACAATCAAGTCTCAAGCACTCGTCGATTTCATCGTCGAGTGGACAGACTTAAGCACGCCTGCCTCTCCGGGATCCGATGAATATTGGACGATGTACTTCGACGGTTCTCTCAACATTGACGGTGTGGGAGCAGGAGTTCTTTTCGTATCACCATCCAAGGAGCAGCTCCGGTACGTTCTCAGGATTTATTTCCCAGCATCTAATAATGCCGCCGAGTATGAAGCATGCCTGCATGGTCTACGCATTACGGTTGAGCTTGGAGTTAAACGTCTCTATGTCTACGGAGATTCGGCTCTGGTCATCAACCAACTCAACAAAGACTGGGACACGACCAGTGAAAAGATGGACACATATTGCAAATCGATAAGAAAGCTGGAAGGCAGGTTCTATGGCATCGAGTACATACATGTGGTCCGGGACAAGAACCAGGCAGCGGATGCGTTGTCAAAGTTAGGATCATCCTGAGCCAAAATCCCACATGGCGTATTCGTCCAAGACCTGCTCACGCCTTCCATTGAAGACGAAGATTCAACAACCGACAAAGTTTCAGACCAGCAATTAGTGGCTACGGTTCTGGCGCCGACCACAACCGAGCCGCTTCCGACCACTCATGAGCCGGACTGGAGAATGCCTTTCATCAAGTACTTGACAGATGGTAGCGGTTATGTCGATCGAACAGAAAATGAGCGCCTGATGCGTCGTAGTAAGCAGTATCTACTCGTCGATGGCAAGTTATGGCGCAAAAATGCTAAGGAGGAAATCTTGATGAAGTGTATAACCCAGGAGGAGGGCGAGCATCTCCTAGACCAAATCCACTCTGGCTCCTGCGGCAACCACGTGGCCTCAAGAACACTGGTCGGTAAGGCTTTCCGAGCAGGTTTCTATTGGCCGTCAGCAGTGGCCGACGCAGAGAAGCTAGTCCGCCGCTGCGAGGGTTGTCAGTTCTTCTCCAAGAGAATCCATGTACCAGCACATGAGATCCAGACGATTCCAGCCTCTTGGCCCTTCGCATGCTGGGGACTGGACATGATCGGGCCTTTCAAACCAGCTCCTGGGAAATTTACATGCGTCTTCGTGTTAATTGATAAGTTTTCTAAGTGGATAGAATACATGCCTCTGGTACAGGCATCTTCAGAGAAAGCTGTCACATTCCTCGACCAGGTCATCCACCGTTTCGGCGTGCCCAACAGCATCATTACTGATCTGGGAACTCAGTTCACCGGGAACGCTTTTTGGGACTTCTGTGATGAAAGGAGCATAGTTGTAAAATACGTCTCGGTGGTGCATCCTAGGGCTAACGGACAAGTCGAGCGGGCAAATGGCATGATCTTGGACGCATTGAAGAAGAGGATGTACAGAGAAAACGATAAAGCTCCTAGAAGATGGCTCAAGGAGTTACCAGCCGTTGTCTGGGGCCTCCGAACTCAGCCCAGTCGTAACACCGGTGTCTCACCATACTTTATGGTTTACGGCGCTGAGGCAGTCCTCCCACCAGATATAGCTTTCAGATCAGCACGGGTAGAAAACTTCGACGAAGGCAAGGTCAACGAAGTACGGGAGCTAGAAGTTAACAGCGCAGAAGAGAAAAGGCTTGATTCTTGCGTACGCACGGCAAAATACCTTGCTGTTTTGCACAGGTACTACAACAAGAACGTTAAAGAGCGTTTCTTCATGGTTGGGGACTTAATCCTAAAGTGGAAGACGAACCAGGCTGGTGTCCACAAACTCGCAACCCCATGGGATGGACCCTTCATGATCAAGGAAGTCACATGTCCAACGTCTTATAGGTTAGCTCATCTAGACGGCACAGACGTACCGAACTCATGGCACATCGACAAGCTTAGACGCTTCTATGCTTAACTACTGAGATATGTACTCTACTTGTATTTTCGATTTACTTTACTAAAGCAACTATGATTTCTCCGACCACTCTAATGTGTCACTCCGAATTTTATGGTTATTCTAACTTAAGCCAGTACAAGCCGACCACCACTCCTTCTACGGTTTTCGGAGCAGGCCCTGTCTCCAGTTCCTCCCAACACGTGCACGGGATCTGCTCTCTACGTTACGGGTGATCGGCAGGTCCCCCCTGGTTTGACTTGTCTGCATCCACGTGTGCACAGGTCATAGTACCTCATACTCCGACCACATGCCAAACTAGGGCCGCACAAACTTTTCAGGATGACGTGTCGAGCAAAACGGTACAACTAAACAGAACGTTAACACGTTCCCACTTAGTTACACCAACAAAAAATTTCAAGCTTAAAGTGCGTTTTGTATAAAACAAACAAGCTTATAATGATATACAATTACGTTATTACAAGCTTGCCTGAAAAGGCTCAAGTTTACAATAACACAACTATGTCCTCCTTCTACAGCTCTAAGCCTGTTACATTGGCTGGTCGGGGCGCATGGCATTTACTGCTCGCCGCCTCTGATACCCTACTCGAGTCTCGGGGACTCTAGAGCTAGTCAAGCTGAAGGGGATGGCCCCGCCGGTGCCTGGCTGGTCGAGACCGCAGGCTTCGTTGGTTGGCTTGCAGCTGGTGGCATTTCCAGCTGGCTTGTCGATGGCATACCCTGCACAGGTGCTGTCCCACCTCCGCACAGGTTAATATCGCCAATTATCTTTGACGACAAGTCCAGCTGGGCCGTCCGAAGCTCTTCGACCTTGTCTGGGTCTATCTCCTTCGGGTACCCAGCCTCCAAGCGTTTGAGATCGATCAGGGGGTAGTGAGCATGCACCATGCTTAGCACATGGGCACCCGTGTACTCACCCGCCTCCTTCACGAAGTCTTGGAACCATCCCCATGCTTGCTTGCATCTCTCGACCAGTCCGAGCTAAGGCGTCCTTAGCTCTTCCTCTGTGAGCGCTGGGTCGATAAGGTCGAGGACGGGCACAATGCCAGTTGCCATTTCTTGGCACCGCTTGCTCCACGTGTCCCGCTCCTCGGTGGCCTTAAGGCATTGTGCTTTCTAGTCGTCACGCTCCTTGATCACGGCCTCAAGGTGCCTCTGGGCATTGACTTTCAAAACTGAAAATAGTACAAGACATCAAACGTGATGACACGACAAGGCAATGTGGGCAATTGAATGAGAAAGGTGGTCTGGAGTGCTTACTTTTCAGGTCGTCCTTCATTCTGTTAGTGTGGTCTTGGAGTTCTGACTGGCGGCGTGCCAGTTTCTCGTTGTCCTCCTTCAGGCGACCACATTCTGCAAGCGCACGGCTGTTCTCCCCCTGGAGGCGGGTCACTTCAGCTTCTAAACCTGCATTACAGCTATTACTGTCAAGAACAAAATAACACAAGTCCCGCACTTGTTATGATACGGTGAACACTTACTTGTTTTCTCCTGCTCTTTGTTTTTAAGCTGGCCGACCAGGTTTTGGTTCTGTGCTTCTCGGACTGTCCTCTCCTGGTCGGCGGCTTCAAGTTGGTGCCGTAGGCGTTCCACTTCAGCCGTCAGCTCCTTATTGGTCGTCGTGATTCCTTCTATCTGGTCGAAGCACCTTTTTCGATATCTGGCAGTTTTCATCAAGTCCTGCATTCAGACAAGCTACGTCAGACAGTTCGACTACACAACAGGGTCAAAGGACTCAAGCCAAATATACCTGGACTTCCGTCACCAGACGCTTGGCCGCCCGTTCGACTCTTAAGGTCTCTTCGACCTCTGGGATTTCCTCGTGCATGACCCATTCGTCGTTCCGATAGCGCGACACATATATATGTTGTCGCCTATCTTGGGGACGGCCAGGACTTCTTCCACTTCTTCCTCTTCAGCCTCCTGTTCGGGAGGCGGCACTGGTCTAGAGTTCTCAGACTCCACGACCACCAGGGCTTTCCCACGGGCCGTCGCGTCGGCAACCATGTTCTAGGCAACTCCTGGCTACTGCCCCTCGGCTAGATCCAGCTTCCTTAGCGCCGTGGTATCCGCCTCAGCAGGTTTCGTGCTTGGAGCACTTGTATTCTGCTCGGTTGTCTTCCCGACCAGTTGCTCAGGGACTGGCGTCTGGTCGTCCGCCTGCTGAGGCTCAGGCGGGGTCCCTGCCATGGGCTCCTCCACGGCTGGTTGCTGAGCAGTTTGTCCAGCTGTTGTTGGTGAGGACGTTCCGCACCCAGTTAGCTGGTCGGGGCTTTCGGTGGAAGCCGATCTGATGAATTCAGAGACAAATTCAGAAGACAATAGCATCCAATGCAAAATGCAAAGCTTACATAAAAAATATAGATACTTACAGTTTCAACTTATGGAAGGATGTGGCGAAGGAACGTCTCCTCGACCGCCCCTGCTCCGCTTGCTCGGCAGTTTCCACCGGGACTTGTTCAACCTCCGGTATGGGTGTCGGAGTATGATGTGGCATGTTTCCTTCATCTATCCTCTGTGTCGCAGTGGTCGGTGCTGTGACCACTGCTGGCCCAGAGGAGCCCCCCTGCTCCGACGGTCCCACCTGCCTTCTCCTCTTTCGAGGGACGAGCCGGAAGATGTCCGCATCCTCTGCTTCGTCATCCGACAGGGGGAAGATGGCTTGACGTCGTTTGCTGGCAGCCGGACGCTTGCCAGCGGCTCTGGTCGAGGCGTCCTCTACGGTCTCGAGAACCGCCCAGTGAACGTCGTCGGTCCTAGCACTGGTCTGGGCGGCTGGGCCGGTAGCTTGCGGCCATTCTACACTGGGTGGAGGCGACACGAACACTTCTGCTCGGTCACGGCCATTACACTGAGACAGAAAATGAAGGAAAAGATAGTTATTTTCTTGATACAACATGACTCTATAGTTAAAAGGAGGCGTCATTTACCTTTGGGGGAGGACGAGCCAGCTTGAAGGCATGCTCGATGGCGTTCAGTGCAACATAATTGGGATCGGCCAGGTTGAACAGCTCTCCAATCCTGGCCTTGATCTCCATCTTGTCGAGCGGCTCCTTCCTGGTTCTCGTTGGATCAGCGCCTCCTTGGTACTCGAAGCCAGGATGAATCCTTTTCTGGCAGGGTTGAATTCTTCAGCTGATGAAGTTGCCGACCACGCTCGGGCCATCAAGCCTTCCCCACGGGATCATCCCGAGCAGTTCGGCGATCTGCTCCAAGTTTTTGGGCTTCTCCGACCAGCTACTTTTCTTCTCTGGAATCAGCCCCACATCGCACAGAGTGATGGTGTTCGGCTCTTCACGGATGTAGAACCATTTCTTGTACCACTCGTCCAATGAGGTGTTCTAGGGGCAGTGCAGGTATTGAGCCTTCATGCCGTCACGCAGGTTCAGGTAGACGCCTCCGGCGATCTTCGAGCCACCGCTTCCTTTCTTCCGAAGACAGAACAGGTGGCGAAAGAGGTCGAAATGGGGCTGGAAGCCACCATAAGCCTCGCAGAGATGGATGAAGGTAGAGACAAGAAGAATCGAGTTGGGATGCAGATTGCAAATCCCAATCTCGTAGTACAAGCAGAGACCCTGAAGGAAAGGGTGCACTGGAATCCCAAAACCCCGTTTGAAGAAGTCTTCAAAGACCACAATCTCACCTGGTTGTGGATCGGGGAAGCTTTCTCCTTCCGGCGCACGCCATCCCGCAAGTGCCTTGTTGTGGAGCACTCCCATGGCGACGAGGTCCTCGATGGTCTGCTTGTTGCTCCGCGACTTCCACCATTCCTTCGCCATGACCCCGCCTTTCTTCTGGGCGTCTCTCTTCGCCATTAGTTCGTCCTTACTAAGTGGGTGGATACGGGAGACCGAGGGGATTGGCGATGATTTTTGGGGGAATAGGGTTTCGGCAGGAGGAAGAAGAAGGTTGTGGCGGCGGATGGCAATGGGGAACGGTGTGAGTAACTTACCAGATCTACATTATATAAAACAAAGAGCACCGTCGTTTCGTCCGCCCGAGAATATTGGGAGTCGTGCGCACGCGCCGCAGACGGTTGTTCACACAACCTCGAAATCTGCGCCAATAAACGCGCTCCTTCGTTAACAGTGTACGCGCCTCTTCGTTGATGGTGTAAGAGGGCCCACACTGACACACCTCAATACAGGTGTCAACCGACTGTTTGCAAAAAAAAAAAGAAGATAGAATGACGTACTATACCTATTTACTTTTTTGACCAGATGTGTCAGACTGGACTTGGCAAAGAATAGAAAAATAAGTACACCAAATAATAGTACAAGCAGCGCAAGTGATCGTGGATTTGCCCAGACCACTACTGTGCTTGGTTACTTCCTAGACCACTTTTGTGCTCGGGGACTGCTCCGACCACGGCCGTGCCCGGGAACTACTATGACCACCGCCGTGCTCGGGGACTCTCCCGACCACTTCTTATAGTTTTGCTCTCCTCAGCTACATGTGATTTGTACTCACATACAGTTGAGAGACATTTATTTAGACCTTGCTACAAGGCTTATACTTCACCTTCTAGCAAGCTCGGGGACTAAGTGGGCACACTTCACCTTGCGGTGAATGTGTTTGTTTAAATCGACCCCTGTGCTCTGAATTATTATAAGGATTATTAATATGCTCGGGGACTGCCCCGACCACTGCTTGAATAATGGTTCTCCTTGGCTACATGTGATTTATACTCACATACAGTTAAGAGTCATTTCTTTAGACCTTGCTACAAGGCTCATACCTCGCCTTCCAGCAAGCTCGGGGACTACATCGGTACGATGCACCTGTCGGTGCATCACGTATCGCCTGTACGATGATTGGGTTCTCAATTTAACTAGGAATTCTTTTTAGACCCTGGCACCACGTGCCTAAGTCACCTACTACCAGGCTCGGGGACTAAGTGGGCACACTTCACCTTGCGGTGAATGTGTTTGTTTTTCGACCCCTACGCTTCTGATGTTCAAGGACGTTATGCTTCAAGACCACTTACATTTCTTATCAGAAATACAAGTGGGCACACTTCTCAGGACAGAAATCTTTTTCTTTTTTCTTAAAGAGCACCATACATTCTTCGGACAACCTACTTCTCCGGTGATGATGGTGGTCGGAGGCGTCAAGGATTCAAGCCTCGTCTGTCGGAGAAGGTTAAAATGGCGTGTCGCAGCATAATACATGATGCTCGGGGACTAGCTGTGGGGGTATTAACCCCTATACCCTTACGGCTAAGCTTGGGCTGGCCCGGATCGATGGGTTCAGTCCACCTGAAAGGCAACGTGCGGCCCAGTTAACCTGATCGAAGTCCCGCACAAGGAATCAAGACGGATTTGGCGACCAAGCAGGATCCTGGTCGGTTAGAATAGGAATCCTTATCCGGCCACATATGGCAATTGTAACTGACTAGGATTAGTTTCCAGATCTGTAACCCTGCCCCCCGGACTATATAAGGCGGGCAGGGGACCCCTCTAAAAAACATCTCTCATTGACATACAGCAATACAAATCAGACGTAGGACGTAGGTATTACGCCTTCTTGGCGGCTGAACCTGGATAAAACCTCGTGTCTGTCTTGCGTCACCGTCTTGTTTGGGGCTTGCGCATCTGTCTGCCAATAATCTACTACCTTGGGCATACCCCTAGGTAGACTGCCGATCATATTTCGTCGACACAGTGTTCAGTAGAACAGTTGATCGGACGCTGGCAGCATCTGGTCCGGTGTGACCGGACGCCTCCGATCGAGCGTGGGTGCTTACTGTACTCAACCAGACGCTGAGGCTCAGCATTCGGTCATTTGTGTTTGTGCGTCCGGTATGAGCGTCCGGTCGTCGACAGAATGGGCAGCAACAGCTATATTGGTTTGAACTGGACACGTGGCAGTCTGGGAGCTACCGAACACATCCGGTAGGCCAACCGGACGCGTCCGGTGCATTCTGACCGGAGTGTCCGATCGATGCGCAGTCAGCCAAATAATTGAGCCAACGGCTCTATTTTGTGGGAGCTTCTATCTAAGCCCCATGGTCGGCTCAAGCTCACACTCTTGGCCATTTACATTGACATAGCAACCTTGTGAGCTTAGCCAAAGCCCTCCCACTCATCTCCATCATTGATTCATCATCTTTGTAAGATTAGGAGAGAATCCAAGTGCATTGCTTGAGTGTTTGCATCTAGAGGCACTTGGTGTTCATGTTTTGCTACGGGATTCGCTTGTTACTCTTGGTGGTTGCTGCCACCTAGATGGCTTAGAGCAGCGAGGATCGTCGAGCGAAGGGTGGTGATTGTCTCCGGCTTCGATCGTGGTGATTATGAGGGGTTCTTGACCTTTCTCCGGCGGAGCGCCAAAAGGTACTCTAGTGAATTGCTCGTGGCTTGTGTGATCCTTATCTTGTGTTGGTTGTGCGGCACCCTATTGAGGGTTTGGCGTGTGATGCCAATTAGCGCGTGAACCTCCAAGTGAGTGAATCGCCACAACGAGGAGTAGCTTGCCGGCAAGCAAGTGAACCTCGGTAAAAAATCATTGTGTTCATCCTTTGATTCCGAGGTGATTGGTCTTCATTGTTATTCACTCTTGTGATTGATTGATTGGTTCCTTCATCTACATGGCGGTATAACTTTTTTGATCACTCTCTTTACATTACCGTAAACTAGTTGTCAAGCTCTTTAGTGTAGCTAGTTGTGAGAGATTGTTTGCTTGGTTAGTGTGACTCTTTAGTTAGCCTTTGAGAGTAAGCCTGGGCAAAATACCCGATACCCATTACCCGTACCCGAATTACCCGAACCCGGACCCGAATTACCCAAACCCGAGGTACCCGATCCCAAATTCGGATAGCGATTTTGATTACCCGAAATTAGTTTGGATAATTCAGGTAATATCCCCCGGTACCCAAACTACCCGAACTACCCAAAGATTTGTTTTTGTCTTTGTATTTATCATGTGTTGTTAGCTGAACCATTTAACTTATCACTTTATTAGAATATAATTCTCTCTATTTGAATGAGTGACTGTAATATATTATTCTCTACAAATTGCTATTGAAATTCTATACAAATTGCTGCTGAAATTATGTATAGATCGCTACTGAAATTTAGTGTAGTTAGTTGTTTTCTGTAAATTTGGGTATATCGGGTAATACCCGAACCCGAACCCGAATTATCGGGTACCCGAATTTACGGGTAGTGTTTTTTCGGGGGTAATATCGGGTAGCAATTTTCATTACCCGAATTTTGAATTACCCGAATTACCCGACCCGAAAAAATCGGGTAACCCGAACGCCCAGGCTTGTTTGAGAGCACACTAACATAGGGTAGTGTCATAGCTATTGCGTAAATAGATACTATCTAAACTAGAATTGTGGTAGGTAGCTTGCATTTTGAGTAGGCTAACGCAACTCTTGCTTTGCCTCATAATTGTCTAACCATTTAGTTAAGTGTTGTTGTAGAAATTTTATTAGGCTATTCACCCTCCTCTAGCTATTAGGACCTTTCAGCGGTGCATGGAGTTATTCATGAGAGGACGCCACCATACTCACCATAGTCTAATAGGATTACAGAGAGAAAGAACCATACTCTAACTGATTTGGTTAATGCCATGTTAGAGACTGTGGGGCTATCTAAGGAATGGTGGGGTGAGGCTAGATTGACAGCATGCCATGTCCTGAATAGAGTGCCTACAAAGAACAAAGAAATTACACCATTCGAGGAATGAGAGAAGAAGAGATTAAATCTCTCTTATCTGCGAACTTGGGGTTGTTTGGCAAAGGTGAATGTGCTAATAAACAAAAAGCAAAACCTTTGACCAAAGACTGATGATTGTGTCTTTCTTGGTTATGCTATTCACAGCGTGGGTTATAGATTTTTAATCATAAACTCTAGTGTTCCTGAGATGTCTATTGATACAATCATGGAATCTAGAGACGCTATATTTTTTGAGAATGAGTTTCCCATGAAAAATACACCTAGCACGACTAGTCACGAATTTATAATTCCCCATGAGCATAAAATTTTTACTCTGATAGAACAAACTGAGGAACCCTATATGTAAAATCCTGAGGGGGATGACACTATAGTCATAAGAAAAAGTAAGAGACAGGACTGCAAAGTCTTTTGATGATAACTATATTGTGTACCTTGTGGATGACACACCAATGACCATTGAAGAGGCATATTCCTCTCCTGATGCTGACTTATAGAAGGAAGCAATATGGAGTGAGATGGATTCTATTATGTCAAATGGAACTTGGGAAATTATTGATCGTCCATATGGGTGCAAGCCTATAGGGTGCAAATGGGTGTTCAAGAAAAAGCTTAGGCCTGATGGTACTATCGAGAGGTACAAGGCAAGGCTTGTGGCCAAGGGTTATACTCAAAAGGAAGGTGATGATTTCTTTGATACTTATTCACCGATTGTCCGATTGACCACAATTTGAGTTTTGCTTTCCTTGGCAGCCTTTTGTGGTCTTATCATTCATCAAATGGACGTTAAGACACTTTCTTCAATGGAGAGTTGGAGGAGGAGATTTATATGGATCAGCCAGATGGGTTTGTAGCAAATGATCAAGAAGGCAAGGTGTGTAAATTATTAAAATCATTATATGGCCTAAAACAAGCTCCTAAGCAGTGGCATGAGAAGTTCGACAGAACTTTAACATCTGCTGGCTTTGTTGTGAATGAAGCTGACAAATATGTGTACTATCGGTATGGTGGGGGTGAAGGAGTTATTTTGTGCTTATATGTTGATGACATACTGATCTTTGAATCCAACCTCAAAGTGATCGAGGAGGTGAAGGAATTTTTAACTAATAATTTTGAGATGAAAGATTTAGGAGAGGCTGATGTTATTCTTAATATCAAGCTTCTGAGAGAAGGTGGTGGTGGGGTAACTCGGTTACAATCCCACTATGTGGAAAAGGTGCTGAGTCATTTTGGGTTTAGTGACTGTGCACCTACTCCTACACCTCATGACCCTAGTGTGCTATTGAGGAAAAATCGGAGAATAGCAAGGGATCAGTTGAGATATTTCCAGATCATTGGTTCGCTCATGTATCTTGCTAGTGCAACAAGGCCTGACATCTCTTTTGCTATGTGCAAGCTAAGCCGGTTTGTGTCAAACCTGGGAGATGATCACCGGCGCGCTCTTGAGAGAGTGTTACGCTATCTAAAAGGCACCATGAGCTACGGTATTCATTATATCGGACATCTAAAATTGTTGGAAGGCTATTGTGATGCCAATTGGATCTCTGATGCTGATGAGCTTTATGCCACAAGTGAATATGTGTTTTTGCTTGGAGGTGGCGCTGTTTCCTAGAAGTCTTGCAAGCAGACTATCTTAACGAAGTCTACAATGGAAGCAGAACTCACAGCATTATACACCGCTGGCTCTGAAGCCGAGTGGCTTCGTGATCTCCTTATGAATTTATCGGTTGTTTAAAAACCCATACCGGCTATTTCTATGAACTGTGATAACCAGACTGTGATTACGAAGGTTAATAGTTCTAAGGATAACATGAAGTCTACAAGACATGTTAAGAGGCGACTGAAATTTGTCAGAAAATTAAGAAACTCTGGAGTAATAGCGTTGGACTATATTCATACATCTAACAATCTGACAGATTAGTTCACTAAGGGTCTATTACGCAATGTGATAGAAAGTGCATCGAGAGAGATGGGTTTGAGACCCACTTAAAATTTACTATAGTGGTAACCTGTTCTATGTGATCGGAGATCCCGTGAAGTAGAATGGTGAAACAAGCTAGTAGTAAATTATGAGGAAAGATCCTTAGTAAGACTCATTTCTGATGCATATCTTTCCTATCTGTAAGGCATGTTGGTTTTTACCTTAATGTGTTCCAAGTGGCTTGCTAAAGCAAAGATGTTGTCCTACAGAACATCTTTTGAGGAGCACACCTATATGAGTCAGGCTGCTGGTCACAGTCTATAAGATTTGGGTGATCTCTAAATACTCATGAAAGACATTGGAGTATGACTTATATGCTTCAAATAGAGGGGATGTTTTTTTACAGCCAAGTATCAGCTAAGGACTTTAATGACATTCACCTCACACAAAACTGGCAATTCAAAGCCTAGTCCATTGTTCAGTTGTGACAGAGTAAAACTATTGCTCTAGATGGATGTTCAACTTAACAGCTCCATCGAAACACTGGTATATAAAAGAAATGTGGTTCTGAGACTATTTTGTTACAAACCCTAGAGTTTGGTGGGGATTATTGGATATAATATAGGCTTGACCCATATAATATTTAATAAATTAAATAAAACTCTATGGTACGTAATATTAAGCGTTGTATGGTTTAATACCATACGGAATTTTGACTGAACGTTGACTCAGCTTATATGGTTGAAAATTATTCATATAAATTGAGAAGCTGAGAAAATGATAAAGGCGTGCCACACGCGCGCGCGCCGCCGGCCGGGCCGTGGCCGTGGGCGCGGGCCGGGCCGAGGCCGTGGCCGTGGCCGTGGCCGTGGCGAGGCGAGGCAGGCAGGCGGCGACCGAGCGGACGGGCGTGGCCAGTCTTTTGCCACATAATCACGAGAGTTATTTTCTTTGATAGTGGAGGCGAACTGATTGCGTCGGTTACCGTTCTTTCCGTTTCTCCGTCTTCTGGGATTCTCCGCTGCCTCTCTCCCTTCTCGTCACAGCCATATATCCGCAGTCATCCGTCTTCCAAAAATCGCTCCCAATAGAAACCACATCTCAGCAGCCTTCTGGCTTCCCCGTTCCGTACCTCTGCGCGCACGGAGCAGTGGGAGAGTAGGTGCCTCCAAAACCCTCGTCCGCTTGAAAACCTTGCACGGGGTGTGCGGCGATTAGTTTTTTGGGGAGCGATCCGCGACTGCTCGTCCAAGTACGTCTTCTTCCTAGTGGTGATCGCTCTTGGATCCCGTCCTCTCTTCCCGGTGATTGCCTGCGGAACATCAAGGCGTCTTCTTCCTGGTGATCCATTCGTGGGACTGCACTGTGAACATCGTCATGCACCGACTGTGGTCCACGACTTTGAGCAACGCACTATGTCGACTAGTGCGAATAGAGCCTCTGATACCCTCGGCATGGGACCCTCCGCTGGGTACAGTCTAATATTTCTGATTACTGTAATCTGCGCTTTTACTGTATTTATCTGTATGTTATCTCTGTATGCTGTAGCGTTCGTTAGAGATATACACATGCACATATATGCCGTCACGAACCTGCTGATGTTATTTTTCTGGATTAAACTGATAATAAAAATGCCTAAATTTCTAACATATTTAGTCGAAGTTGTTTTCCTAGAAGTGAAAACGACAGATATTTAGGGACTATCCTTGAAAGAATAGATTCCTAGTAAGTTTAAGACACATTAGCACATAAGAGAAAAGACCTTGTTACCCTTTATTAAGCCTATTAACTTTAACTGAAGTCACCACTTGCCGAGAAGTTGAGCAATAAGTTTTGGTGTTTCCAATAATATATTAAATGTCGTTGCACCCACCACATCAACCATTGGAGTATGATGTCCTGTAGGAATAAATGAGTATATGTTGACCGCTTGAAACTCTGAGGAAATAAATGGGTCCGATGAGCAGTGATGGCCTAGAAGTTGATTTATTCATAGATAAATTTTTAGTCTAGAAATCTATTATTTCATAACATTTCAGGGACAGAAAGAGTAAGCTGCTAAAGCTGTTTTGGCATCCGGCCGATCTCGTCATTCCATCACCCTTCACCCAGCGGTGCGGCCGCCTGGATGCAATGAACCCCCAACAAGTGGTAGTCCTAGATTAATACAAGTAGTATAGTACATATTTGTTCAGCACGGTGCAACTAGGTAGGGCATGGGCTAGCCAATCTCTACGATTTGTAGTAAGCGGGAAAGCATTCGACATGCTCTTCAACTAATTGTATAATTATGCAAAATTCTTGTGGTTTGGTGTCGCTCTATATATTCTTCCAACTTCAACTTGCATGGAGGTCTGGCTTTCAACCGGGTAGTCTATAGTCCTCTGACTGGTTTCAAAGGTAGCTCTCGATTTTCTAAAAATAACAAAAACACTGGCTTAATCTCTAAAATTCATAACTAATTTAGTTTAAATAAAAAAAGGAAACTAGTATGATTTCCTTCTAAAAATGTTATCTATATGTTGGTGCTATATTTGGAGTTATTTATTTAGATCTTATTTGTTTTAAGTATAAATAATGAGCATGGCTACAAGCAACAAAACAATAAGAACATAAATAAATAAGTTAAAAATAGAGCTATCATTCCAAGCTTGTGATTTGCATGAAGATACCGAAATAGAGTAGTTTGCTATCATTCAATAGAGATAATAATAACTTAAGATAAGAGAGAACAAGAAGTGAATCTGTCAAGACCTGGTGAGTCCAGTTTGACTCAAGCTTGTAATCGAATGCTCAAATGCGGTTGGACCAAAGCCAAGCTTGGTAAGGCTGTTCTACACTTAGAGTGCTTCAATTTCATTAGTTGGTTCGAGTATAGGTTGAGTAGAGCATCATATTTAAGAGGGGTTTCGTTAGCTTGGGTTATTGTGGTTTAAGCCCATAGCAATTGTGGTAGATGGTCACTCTGGGTGGTTAAACGGTTCAGGTTGATTTGAGTTAAAACTTTGTTAGTGGTTAGGGTCTCAGTGGATATGAATTGATTAGCAAAGGGGGATAGAGCATGTGGCTTCTCTATTTGACTGCCATCATGCATTTTGTTAAATGAATGTGGTTGTTCTAGTTCAATTTGGTGAAAATGTTGTTCCTCTTGTAATCCTCTAGGGGAAGAGTATTTATAAGTTATAACCACTATTGATTATTGCCGTGAAAGTTTGTAGCGTAATGGTTGGTCTCGTGGTTTTAACATCCCAGAGTGAGGAGGTTTTTCACGTAAACCACTGTGTTAATTGTGAATGTGGTTAGTATTATTCCGTTGCTAATTCAGTGATTGATGTGCTCCTTTCCATTATCACCGAAAAAAAGTACGAGCAAGCAGCACCTTTGCTCTGACGACAGTGAAAGAAACCGACGGTCCGGTTCCCTGGCCCAACCGACCCACATGAACACATGACCAGCTCTTTATCTCGAGGCCCAGCCCAACCTAATCGTATGTTCACGAGAGTCTGGTTAACACCGGTGTTTGTCCCATGATGAGGTGAGATAAAAATGGGCCGTATTTGGCAAAGATGCCTGTGATCCCGGGCTTTCCCGGCCCGGTCCAACATAGCGTCTGCCGACGCCGATGCCACCGCAGGACAATTCCACGGCGGCCACAGCCACAGATGTGACAGGTCAGGTACACTGCATGGGAGTGGGAGCTGACGAGATGCTGAGAAAAATCTCGAGGGGGTTGACGGGATCAATCCTAGGATCCTTCCTCGTACAGTGATCTGATTTCCAAATCGATAAAAATGAAGCACCTGCAATTCTTGGTGCTATTCAACCTAAACAAAGCTGAAAATAGAGTAGTTTGCAATTTGAATGCGACTATACATTCCGTCTCTCTTATATATATATATATATATATATATATATATATATATATATATATATATATATATACACACACACACTATAAAAGAGCGAATGAATTGAAAAATAGCTCTCACGTAAAGTTTCATACCCACCTTATTCAAGGACCCTCGGATGATTTATATCTTTAAATCTAACGGCAGATGTTAATCTAATGGTGGGCCATGTATGTAAAAAAGGTCTTACAGTCACGTCTTACATGTTCCTGCCATCGCCCTCCCTCGTTATGTTTTTTTTACCAAATAGTTTTCCAACCGCCCGCCGTACCCACGTCGCCCCTCCCGAGTCCTGACCACCCAGAATTGCTTTTCGCGGTTGTCCTATATTAAAGAATCAATAACAAAATTGGATTTTCCCTCACGTAATCATCCTCTTCCTGTAGTCCTAAAATAAAACCTCACGTATACCGGGCCTCGGCACAGACTCACGTACGCGCAACAGGAAGATCAGGAAGTCCGCCGTCTCCTTCCGGGCCTTCGCATACAGCACGTGTCATGAATGCGGCTGGCGGCCGGCGCCACCTTCACATCTGTAGCGGTCGACCTGCCGTCGTGGACACCTTCAGCTCTCTGCCTGACACATCAGAAGATTACAGCTGCGGGTCCCCAGTGGCCGGCGCCGCCTTCACGCCTGTAGCTGCCGACCTGCCGTCGTGGACACCTTCAGCTCTCTGCCTAACACATCAGAAGAATGATTAATGCAGGTGTACAATTATTTATTTTTGTGTTGATATGAACTAGTAAAGATTGATTACGATCTAATAAAGATTGATTAATATAATATGCCATGCATGTTTATAAAAAATATTCTGACATCTCTTTCTCCGACTTGCATGTTGCAACTAAACTGACCCCTCTTTCAACTGTCTGTTTCTAAAAAGTAATCTATTTTCCGACTTGCATGTTGCAACTAAACCTCAATTGCTTAAAATTTTGTCGCTTGACTCTATATGTTGCAACTAAACTGACCTCTCTTTCAACTGTCTGTTTCTAAAAAGTAATCTATTTTCCGACTTGCATGTTGCAACTAAACCTCAATTGCTTAAAATCCCGTCGCTTGACTCTATAACATATTTCTAGTTTATGCATTTAACTTTAATGTTTTGATTCACCATTGCTTTAAAATTCCTTGATTGCAGTGCTCCGTATTAACAATATAAACAAGACAACCTAAACCTTGTTATAGCTTCGACCACAAGACAAGATGTGTCGGGTACCATAAAACGGGGTCCCCTAAGCAAGGACCGAAAAAATCGCTTAGACCTTGTAAACATCGAAGCCAAGAGACAACCACCGGCAAACCCCCACCTTATCCGAGGCCCGGCTGGATCACCCGGCCCACCTCAGACAGTATCCCGACTCACCCGAAGCGAGCTCGGCCCAAAATGAAACCGTGAGGCCTCAGACGAGGTACCGATTCTCCGACTCGCTCGAGGCCCCGCCCGTAAGGCCTCGGACGAGGTACCGATTCTCCGCCTCGCCCGAGGCCCCACACGTAAGGCCTCGGACGAGGTACGGTATCGATTCTCCGCCTCGCCCGAGGCCCCGCCCGTAAGGCCTCGGACGAGGTACCGATTCTCCGCCTCGCCCGAGGCTCCGCACGTAAGGCCTCGGACGAGGTACCGATTCTCCGCCTCGCCCGAGGCCCCGCCCGTAAGGCCTCAGACGAGGTATCGATTCTCCGCCTCGCTCGAGGCCGGCTCGGCAACAACCCCATCGCCTCTGCCTTGACCGACTTCTCTGACAGGACGTCACGTCCAACTAACGCGATCAACCACTCCAGCGACATCAGCCGAACGATGGCTCGATACAGCGGAGTGGCCGACGAGACGTGAGTCACATCGACGCCATGCCATCCGGGACAGAACGGGGCAGGGGTTACCGGCCGCTGTGCTCGGCACTGTACCCACGACTGACACCCGTGCTACACTGTGCTGCCTAACCCCTGCTCCGAGGACAGCGCGGAGTGGAGTCATGTCCGGGTCCCTGTAGCCTCGGAATCGACGTACAAAGACCAACTGCTCCCTCCGAGCCTCGGCTATCCGCTTTGGGGTCTCGATAGCCTCGGGACTCGCGCCCGCCGAGCCCCCACAATGGTTCAGCCTCTGCACCAACTAGGCCTCGGCTCTCTACGTTGTCAACATACAGCGACCGGCACATCGTCCGCAGTACGCACCATACCCTGCGTCAAGCCGTAGGAGCTCCCACATCGCACAGGATCAGGCGTGACCGACGTGTCGCTCCAGTGCACCAAGGACAAGGCCGCTCCACCGACCACGCCGCCACAGGGACAAGCTACAGGGCTCGGACATGCCGCCTCTGCTCACAAAACGCCACGTAGCCAACCCATGTACCGCCCCCGTGCCTCCCTTCGACTATAAAAGGGAGTGACCGGGGCCGCTTCTAGACAGGGACACACGCGCAAGCTACGCACAATGCTCTGTAACACACACGCTTCCTCACTACAAGAGATCAATATCTCAAGCAACCCACGCCGCTCCACGCAGAGACCTAGGACTAGCTCCCTCTCTCGCTCAGCTTATAAACCCCTACTACAAGCACCTCGGTGCAAGGAATACAAGATCGCTCTCTCAGACTGGACGTAGGGCACCTATTACCAAAACCAGTATAAAACTTATGTCTCTTTGCATCACCATCCGAGATTAGGGGCACGCAGTACATTTTCACTAGTCGGTTGAGGGCTCGCCGGTCCAAGACACCGACAAGATGGTAATCTGACCACAATATCATATGGCAATGTTCAAGGTGGTATGTTATTTGGTTTTTAAAAAACAGTCTGTTTGGATTATTTATTTCAAAATCAATTAACCTTTTCAAATATTTGTTAGAGGATGAAGTCGGCTTGGAGAATAGAAATTCAATAAGATGTAAAAGGAAACGTGAAGCACAAGCTACTAATGTAATTGTAACACCCCAGGTGTTTGCCACCAGTTAAGCAATGGGTTTGAGCTCGAACATGGCATATTAAGTGATGATGAAGATGTCAAGGTCCAACCTATAGAAACGAGCCCCAACCTAAACTTGGATATTGCACCTTTGCTCGCCTATAGACCTCTTTTTAAGATATATGCTTGGGTGGTGTGATTGGGATATCTTCATGTGTCTCACATCAATACCCATCTATATTGGGCACTTGAAAAGTTTCATAAAGTTTAGAATCAAAAAGTCACATGAAATGATAAGTTATATCCTTGTTGGAATGATTTTACTAAGTGCTTGAATTGCACTATTAAGTGAATGAGAACATGAGATGTCAACCAAACCTTGCAACCTTGCCAAAATGACTCTAGATGAACTCTACAACAAAAGTCATGAAAGGTTCATGTTGGGCAAATGCCAAGAAAATGCTCCAATGGATCAAAAAGGATAATTTAAGCTTCATCGTGATCCTACTTTGGTCAAAGTAGAACAGCAGGATCTATACCAGTTTTGAGGTTGGACCTTAAATGAAAGTTGTAGTCCATATCATGTAGAACAAACTTTGTTTTTTGACTAAGAGCTAGATCATCTTGGAAGTAAGTCAAATCGAGGTCACAAGATCGAATTTGATGCTGATTTCAGCACTTGAAATATTCTAAGTCTAGAAATTCATCGCCATCGGCATTGACGTCTCGCGTTCTCCAAATTTCGTTAAGTAACTTGACTTGACCCCAAAATGGAAGTTGGAGCTCAGTTCATGGAGAAGGGCATGTAAAAAGATGGCACCAGTTTGACCTCGTTTTCACCATCAATTTGAACGTCTGCTTGTCGCTGTCAATACGCTAACACTAGCAGTTTGTGGCTTAATTACCCGCTGTTGAAGAGCTCTAATGACCTTGGTCTCTAAATGAAAAATGAAGAGCAGTTCGTGGGCTTCAAACTTCGTTTTAGGCCCAATGTCCAATTCGCACCCGAGACGGCCAAAGTCGGCTCCCCACCTCACCCTCACCGTCGCCCGCCACCTATTCGGATTTTCGCCTCAGTGAATGACGTGTGTTGTGGACGTGGCTGCCATGCGCCCTTGCTCTCTGCCACATGCCTCGTGCCTCACTCAATGTAATGGAGCACCAGCACGACTCGCCCTCACTCCCTCAGCCTTTCCTCTGCGCTCTTGCTCGCTCTCGGTGTCGTGCGCTCGCACCAGAGCTCGCCCACCATGGCCGCCGCCGCCAAGCTTCCGTGCCGCCGCTGCTCCCTCTCCTACAGCCCTCCTGCGTCTGCACTGAGTGTCTCTACGCGTCCAACGCCTCACGCCGACCCTCCCGCGCCCATTTTCCAGTCACCACGGCCGTCGTATCGCCGTCGCCACCGGAGCAGCCGCCGACGTTCCGCCTGTGTGTGCGGCCAGGCCAACCCGACCCGCCTCCAGCCAATTTGAGCAGCCCAGCGTGTGCGCCCGAGGGACTCCATGCGAATATGTCGGCGTTCGCACGGAGAAAGTCAACGAGCATGGCTTCCTATTTGATGTCAAGGGTGGCGCTGACCCTCAGCGCTCGGTCGTCGGGGCAGGCGGGGTCGACCGCGATGAGTTTGATGGTTTCCGTGAGCTCAAACGCCCCTGCGCGACGCTTGGAGTCAGGTACCTCGCCACTGAGTTGGTCGAGGTGGGCGATGAGGGTCTCGGCCTCTGCAAGAGCCTCGGCGTACTCGATGCATTCGACGTCGCAGTCGTACGCATGTTCGTACGTGGACTCGACCGTGATGACACCGCTAGGGCCTGGCATTTTAAGCTTGAGGTAGGTATAGTTGGGCACTGCCATGAACTTGGCGTAGCACGGCCGCCCCAGAATGGCGTGGTAGGCTCCCCCGAACCCGACTACCTCAAAGATGAGGACTTCCTTGCGGTAGTTGGAGGGGGTGCCGAAGCAGACAGGAAGGTCGATGCGCCCGAGGGGTCGCGTGCGCTTCCCGGGCACGATGCCGCGAAAGGGTGCGACGTCGCCTCAGAGCCTCGACCGGTCGATCTCTAAGAGCTCCAGGGTGTTGGCGTAGAGGATGTTGAGGCCGCTGCCTCCGTCCATCAACACTTTGGAGAGTCGGGTGTTGCCAATGATCGGGTCGACAACCAGTGGGTACTGTCCGGGATTCAGAATATGGTCAGGGTGGTCATCTCGATCGAAGGTGATCGCCTCTCGAGACCAGTCGAGGTACTAGGGGGTGGCCACCTTGACCGAGAAGACTTCTCGGCGTTCCCTCTTGCGCTGCCGCGCGTAAGGCAGGCCGAGGGCCCACCGAAGATCATGAAGGCGTTGCGTACCTCGGGGAACCCGTCGTCCTTGTCTTCGTCCCGGCCGCCGGCGCCCTTCTGCTTGGCGTCGTCGTCGGGGAGCCCGAGCTTGGCGTAGTAACGCCGCAGCATGGTGCAATCCTCGAGAGCGTGCTTGACCGAGCCCTGGTGGTAAGGGCAGGGTTTCTTAAGCATGTCGTCGAAGGGCCTGGGGCCTTTGAAGCCTCGGGGGTTCTTGCGTTCCGTGGCTGCGACCAGATCAGCCTCTAGGACCTCCTACTTCCCCAGGCGCCCCTTTTTCTTTCTCTTAGGGAGGTGGGACGCTGAGGCCTCAGGGGCCTCGTCCCTCCGCTTACCCTTGGTGTCGGTGTCGGGGAAGATGGCTCCGACAGCCTCTTCACCCGAGGCGAAGCTGGTGGCGATGTCGAGAAGCGCGGCAGCAGAGCGCGGCACATTCCGACCTAACTCTCGGACCAAGTCCCAACAAGTGGTGCCGAAGAGGAAAGCTTGGACGATCTCCGAATCGCCGACGCTGGGCAACTCGGTGCACTGTTTGGAGAAGCGCCGGATGAAGTCTCGGAGAGACTCGTCCGGCTTCTGGCGACAGTTCTTAAGGTCCCAGGAGTTCCCAGGGCGCACGTATGTGCCCTGGAAGTTCCCGACGAATATCCTAACCAAGTCGTGCCAGTCGTGGATTTGCGAGGGAGGAAGGTGCTCGAGCCAGGCTCACGCCGAGTCCGACAGGAGCAAGGGGAGATTGCAGATGATGAGCAGGTCATCGTCCACGCCACCCAGCTGGTAGGCCAGGCGGTAATCGGCAAGCCAGAGCTCCGGGTTGGTCTCGCCGCTGTACTTCGCGAGATTGGCCGACTGCCAGAACTGGGTGGGAAAAAGAGCAGCGCGGATGGCCCTACTGAAGACCCGAGGGCCTGGCGGTTCAGGGGAAGGACTGCGGTCCTCCCCGCTATCGTAGCGACCGCCTCGGTGTGGGTGGTAGCCCCGAGCGGGGCCCTCGTTGTTGTGGCGTCGTCGCCTGCTGACCACCTCAAGGTCTCCCTGCACCTCGCGTCGATTGCCAAGGCGGTCTAGAAGCATGGGGACCCTATGGGCTATTGGCGCTCGGTCGGGCTCGGGACGAGCCGGGGCTTCCCTCTCCTGCCGAGGCGACGCCGTGGGCAGGTTCGAGGCGCCCCCGTGCCGTCGGGAGGCGGAACTCTCGGCCTGCTGAACCGCAGCGGTCTCTAGGAGATCGCGGAGCTCGCCGCGGACCCGCCGCCCCTCCGTGGTAGAAGGCTCGGGCATTACGCGGACCAGCATTGCCGCAGCCGCGACGTTCTGGCTAGCGCGATTGAAAACTGGGGGTTGCTCACTCCCTTCGTCGTCGTGGATGCGGTGATGCACATCACGGGCCCTCTGTCGGGCTCCCCCGCCTTCGCCGCGGCCTCGCTGTTCTTGTTCGAGAGAGTCTCGAAGCTGCTGCAGAAGGAGTTGGTCTTGTTCGACCTTGGCCTGGAGCTCACGGAGCTGCTCTAGGTCTGGGCGCTGAGGTCGTGCAAGAGCGACGTTCTCATTTTGTGCGGCCGGCAGGGCAATGCGTGGGGGCGTGGCGACGCCCACCCCTGGACGAAGCGGGGAACGGCTACCTGCCCCCTCATCCTCTTCGCCAGCCCTTGGCATCCCGAGCCCGACGTGAAAACACTCGCAAGTGGGGTCGTAAGTGCCTTCGTCGTCGGAGTCGAAGTAGCCGAGGCAGTAGTCGCTTGCGGCCAAGAACTGGCGCATAGCCCCAGGGTCGTGGAGTCCGGAGAAATCCACTCCGAGCCATGCCTCGTCCTCATCCGAGGGGTCGGCGTGGGTACTCAGGTCGAGAGCGAAGCGCCAGCGACGTTCCGAGGGATCCTCGTGAGCGGCAGCGTAAGCATAGGCGTAAGAGGCGGCGGCATTTCTCAACCCAAAGGGGTATGGGGATGGTGCCGTCGCCCGATTCTACTCCGCCGGGGTCGGTTCTTCAGGGAGTGGTGGAGCAGAGCTTGATGACTAGGCATCGCCGCGCGTCACCGGCGATTTTCCTTTGTCCAAGCTCAGGCTAGACAGGTCCCTAGCCAGGGACTCTGTGCCAAAAGCTGGTCGTAGGATATCGGCGGGGAGTGGCGCGCCGCCCTAGGTTCGCGTAGCGTCGGGGCGGCCTTGCTCGCGTCGTGCCTGGTGAGCGCGGCGAGAGCGGCCACCCGGGTGCCGCCTGCGCATGGGCTGCCGGTGCGTAACTTCACCGTCGGACGATGGGGCTCGAGGTGTGAGGAGTACCATGTCGTACTCATGCCCTAGAGACATGAACTCTAGGCTCCCGAACCAAACTACGGTGCCGAGACGCAATGGTCGTACGGGGTCTGCCATCCGGAACCTGCTGGGATGACGAAACTGACACGCAGAGCCCCCTACCTGGCACGCCAACTGTCGGTGTTTCGGACCGGGGGGTCCTCAACCGACTAGTGAATTTGTTCTGCGTGCTCCCGATTCCGGATGGTGATGCAAAGAGACACAAGATTTATACTGGTTCGGGCAATCAGTGCCCTACGTCCAGTCTGATAGATCAAACTTGTATTCCTTGCACCGAAGTGCTCGTAGTAGGGGGTTACAAGCTAAGGGAGAGAGGGAACTAGTCCCAGGTCTCGGCAAGGTGTCGTGTGGGCTGTTCCTGTGGCGACGTGGTCGTCGGAGTGGTCCGTCCTTGGAGTACTAGGGTGGCGTGGTCGTCCCATCATATCCTGTGTGTCGTGGGAGCCCCGGGAATGCCTCGGAGTGGACGCGGCGGCGAACGTGCAAGCCACTGTGGACGGACTGTGCGCGAGGCCGAGACTTGGTCGATGCCGAGGCTTGTACTGCGGTGGGGGGGTCTCGACAGGCACGAACCCCAAGATCGCCGAGGCCCTGATGTACAGTGCCGAGGCCTTGAGTGGGCGGCTGATCATGGGTACAGCGTTAGGACACAGTGGCCGGTAATCCCCGTCGTACCATGTCCCAGCCGGTATGGCGCTGATCGTGGACACAGTGTTAGGACACAGTGGCTGGTAATCCCCGCCGTGCCCTGTCCTGGCCGGCATGGCGCTGATCGTGAACACAGTGTTAGGACACAGTGGCCGGTAATCCCCGCCGTGCCCTGTCCCACCCGGTATGGCGCTGATGCGACCTCGGGTCGCGCCGGCCATTCTGTGGCGTTAAGCCACCGTCCGGCTGAGATTGTGGGAGTGGTTGAAGCATTAATGAGACATGACGCGCTGTCGGGATGGTCGGCCGAGGCGGGGGGCGACGGACCGCGGACGAGCTGGCCCCAAGCGACACGGAGAATGAGGCCTCGCGCGAGACGGAGATCAGGCTCCTTGCCGAGGCCTCGCGCGATACGGAGAACGCGCCTCCTGCCAAGGCCTTCCGTGGAGAGCCTCGGGTGAGGCGGAGACGACGTTCCCTGCCGAGGCCTTCCTTGGGGAGCCTCGCACGAAGCGAAGTTTGCGTCAGGATACCGAGGCCTCCTGCTCGAGGCTCGAGGCGAGGAGGGGGAGGACCCAGTGGGCTCGGTCGTGGCGGGTGAGGGGCCCACGACTTACCTTCTAGCTTTTATTATTTTTTTAGATGGGACTTTAGCGACCCATTTGATGTTTTGCTTGGGATACCCTATTCTAAGGTACCCGACAGTACGCTAGATGAACCACATGAATGATGTGATGTGGTGCCGAACTCGAAGATTTAGTTTGGTTGATCTATCCCGAAGATAGAAGGACTAAGCAAGTGCTAGGACCGGAGATGTCACCAAGACGGTGCAAGCTAACTGAACTGACTTGTGTCGGATCCCAGGCAAGTCCCGGAGCATTCTAAGTCTCCTACTTTATAAAAGCAATTCTTTCTATATATGAGTTATATATTGTTGCATTAAGTTGTAGGAGTTGATTGAAACCGTTGATGCATTTATTACTATCCTTGCCTACCTTATTACCCTGTTAGGTCAGGATCAAATAACTGCTTAGCCTTGCTTAGACCGGTAGCGATCGGTGATATCCGGTCACCTACATTTATAGGTGGTTACTGGAAGAATTTAGCTATGGAAAGAATGATATCCTAGAATTAACCATGTGTGATGGATAATTAAAGACCGAACAGAAAAGTTGGAGGCAACCAGACAGGGTTCTGGGGTGCTGTTAGTTTCCATCTATGTCGATTAAGGACCGACCGCTGCTCGTCCCTCTTGTCATGTTGAACGTATGCCTTACATTTAGCTGGCCGAATAAAGTACCTTTCGACCGCAAAGCTGAAAGATTATTCGGGCCGAGTAGATTGCCCGCAACGCACTGTACCGAAGCAAGTGTGGTAGGACACGGGGGCGTGATGATAAGACCGAAAGGCAGTCGGTCGGCCCCCGGGTACATGTGGTTCCTGGCAAACTCGAGATTTTTCCTGGATAGTTGACTCGGTGACCGATACCTCACTTTAGCGGGTGAGTGAGGTTTGTGTAAGGAATAAATCACCAGCTGGTTAGAAATCGATTCGAATCGCCATCGCTCCTGGATAGTAAGCACTTGACTCGAGTTACGGCATCGTAGTAATTATTATGGAACAATGATGGTTATCTGGATGGTATGGGATATACTAAATCTAAATTGGTGAATGGATCGTTATTGGTTAATCAAGTGATTGCTATAGTACAGGTGCTTACCTAGATGGATAGGCTATAATAAAGATGATGCAAAGTACTTAAAATGATTTCTTCATGATAGCTTATGCTTTTCGTAAACAAGTCAGCTAACCCACTAAAGAAAGCCATGCATAATCCTTGGTGTCACTTTATTTTGGTTTAAGACGGGTAAGTCTGGCTGAGTACATTCGAATACTCAGGGTTTATCCCACCTTGTTGCAGGTGATGTTCTCGACCTGTTGATGATGGTGGCTAACCGCCGGTGGGCTCGGTGATTATATACTTACTTCTCATCTATATGCTTTTGTCGGATGATACCACTTATGCTAGCAATATATTTAGAACTTATATTAATGTAATCATTTGAAAGCTATGTTGTTTTCACTAAGCGGTTTTGAAATCCAAACTGGTACTTTTATTTGTGAACCCATTTGTAATATTATTTCCGCTGCAACTCTGCGTATGTGATGTGTATTTGCTTAATCACGCGATCTTGGTTGTGATGTTGATTTACCGAGGTCCTTCGTGACACTCGGCGGACTACCGGGTTTGTATAAGTGAAAGTATGCGTGTGTCAACGTGTTAGCGGGAACAGCCATACTTGATCTTGTATAAATTGAGCGGTTCTGTCACAGTAATGTCTGGTGATAAAGATGTTGAAAGACAGTCTAGAAACCGAGAATATCAGCGTAACTATCGTGCACGGTTACGGGGTAAGGCTAATGGCAACCAAAAAGAACACCCTGATCCTGGCGTGATAATAGTGAAACAACCAGGTTCGATTAAAAATAATGTTACTAAAAAAATGACAAGTTAGATTTAGGTGATGACTTTTGAAGTAAAATATTGCAGTACACACCTTTGCTTTTCAGATTTTTTTCACCTTTTCAAGGTCGCCAATGGGAGCTTCCTTTGATACCATAGCATCCTTTGACAACAAATGTGGTTGCTCTGGTTCAACATAACATCTTGCTTCAGTATTGGAAAATACTAACCATGGCAAAAACATTAAACAAAACAAAGAAATTTACATTACAACCTGGATCTGTTTTATGTGATTTCCCCTTATGCTTTCCAGCATGAGAAGTCTCGTTTGCCTCATCTTTTAAATCGGAGTCCTTCACTTGCATTGCACTGCTCACAAGCAAATAAAACAAATGACAGTCAGATCCACAATCTACTGAGTTTCAGCAGCAGCAAACTGTTAGGAGAGGAGCCTCACTATTCTCCTTCTTTTGCAAACGTTCCTTCAGTGGAGCACTGATTCATTTCTAGCTTAACTCTGATTTTCCTACCAGAAACAGGAAATCCATTCTTTTGTTGAATAGCTCGATCAGCATCTTGAACAGTTGCACTGGCATATACGGGAACACATTATATTATCATTGCTATTTTCTGCAGTCAGGATGACAAGAAAGTAGTCAATCAGTAACTTTTACTGGACTGAACTACATTATCATTGCTATTTTCTGCGGTAATGAGATGTTCAGAGTGTTCGCTCAGATCCTGCTATGATAGCCTCTTCTATTATTTTTAAAATTGTAGATCCACCACTACAATTCTTATTTTAGAAAGCTAATTTCCTTACGAAGTTTGGAAAGGAAAAGTATTTTTTTTTACAGATATAATGCAGCATGCCAACTGTCAGCGTGAGATACTAAATCTTTCTCCATTCCTGGTCCCGCTGTAGATGATGATGAGGAAGATTACGACAGCCAATGAGTCTGAGCGACTGAACTTACCATGAAATAGAGCGCGGCAAGGAGACGCGAGCTGCTGAAGCCACCACTGGACTCGCCGAGTAGGAGCCGAAGGCGCCCTCCGGACGGCGCGACTAGCAACGGCAACCGGTCCGGTGGCGCGGCCCTGCCCCGGCGGCCAGCAGGCATCGCGGCCAGACCCGGCGCAGCCCTGCCCCGGCGTACGGTGGGCGGATCTACCAGCTCCGGCGGCCAGCCCTGACGGCGGTGCTCTGCACGGCTCGCATTGTTCCCCAACATCTACGGCGAGGAACCATGGCGGGATCGGAGGATTGGAGCTGGGGCGGAGTACGGAGAGGAGCTGGAGAGAAATGGGGAAGACATTGAATTGGGATGCGCCGCTGTACATAAATTTGTGCCGATAGGAGCAATTAAGGAAGCTTGGGCTTGGGCAGTGTTCGGCTCGCCGGTTGGCTACAGTTTTTAATCGGATTAGCGTTTTTTCTCACGATATTTTAGAATGAAAAAATTTAAGTCCGCCGAACACGGGTCTGCTCGCTGCTACCAGTGGGGCAGTGGCCTTTTGGTCAAATTAGAATTAGAAAATAGAATATATATATATATATATATATATATATAAGTACAAAGTTGCTAAAAAACTTATGAGGGATTTAAAATTATGAAAGTAAAAAAAAAGAAATAGAATTCATCAAAACAAAAATAAATTGGATACAAATACAAATGTTTAAAAAAAATCCCATATATTGAAACGAAAAATCAAAAAATAAATGAATTTATATACAACAAAAATTACAGATGCAAGAATAAAAAAATGTTGGTTTCAAATAAACATAGAAATACTAGAATAAGATGATAACGAAAAGCAAGCTAGAAAATAGCAAATAAAAAATACAAATGCCTTATAAGCACGTGCGAACGTGCGTGTCGCACGTGTATGTTAACTATAGAAAAATGAGCTTGGGAAGGGATTTGCACGAAGAGACCGAAAGAGAAAGAGAGGGGCAGAGAACGGAGATGCTAATGTCCATGGTGACATACTTAGATCCAAATTTTTTTTGATTCGGTTGGATTAATTTGAAGGTTTGAATGCAGGCAGAGTTTGAACAAATCTTGCACAAACATGACGACATGCAGTATTCACATCAATCAACAAATGTATTAGACTATGGGCCTTTTTGGCAGGGCTTCGGCGGCTCCGGCTCCCGCATCTGTCGGCCGCCCATGGGCCGATAGATGCCAGGCGAAGCCCGAAAAACGAGCTTCTCTGGCTCCGCCTCTGTCTGTGAGAGAGGAAAAGAAGAAGAGAGAAAAACAGCTCTAATGAACAGTAGCCTCCTATCGACCCATGGACGGCCGACAGGTGCGGAAGAACGGGAGCCCTACCAAAGAGGCCTATGTATTTTTTTAGCCAAGCTACACTACGAACGATGCTACTATTTTTTTGTACAAAGAAGACGTCAGCCTTTGACTAGCCGTGCGTGGACGCCGACGCCGGCGACGAGATGTAGGGATCGGACTGCACGAGGCCGTCGAGGAAATCGGAGAGGCGGTGCTCGCGCCTCCTGGCGGCGGGACCGGCGCCCTCGAGCGCGCGCAGCAGCGCCTCTGCCTTGGCCTTCCCGCGGGGGCTGGCGGCGCTGTCCTCGGCGAGCTCGCGCACGGTCTCCTCAGCACCCCCGACGGCGACCACCTCAGCCGCGGCCGCCTCGCCGCCGGCGACGACGAGGTTAAGCAGCGCGGCGGCGGCGTTCTCCCTTGCCCTGGGCGTGGCGGCGCCGCCCGCCTCGACGAGGTCGAGGAGGATGCGCACCCCGGACACCCACCGGAACGCCTCGAGGCTCTCGGCGCACCCGGCCACCTGCGCGACCACGGCGGTGGCGTCCTCCACGATGCCGTTCCGCTCGTCCGTCATCACCAGCGCGAAGAGCGCCTGCACGACGCCCAGGGAGACCAGCGTCGCGCGGCTCGGCGTGTACAGCGCCACGCCGAACAGCGCCTTGAGCGCGTCCTTGGTGGCGCGCGTGCTTGGCTTGGGCGACGCGCGGAGGAGCGCCACCAGCGCCGATAGCAGCGGCCGCCGCGCGCACACCGCCGCGCGGTGGGACTCCCCGCCGCAGAGGAGGCTGTAGACCACGGCCGCCGCGTGGTGCGCGGCGTGGCCGGATCGCAGCGCCGACGTCAGCGCGTCCAGCACGCCGGGAGCCGTCGCCACCTGGTCCCGCGCCGAGATGGAGATGTTGAGGAGCGCGGCCGCCGCGTCCACGGACACGGGCGACGCGTGGTGGAGCTGCGCGGCGAGGAGGGGCACCGCGCCCGCGTCCGCTAGCGGCGCCCGGATCTCGGGGTCTTCCTTGGAGGCGAGGCGGATCTCGGACACCGCCGCCGCCGCCGCGGCCCCGTCGCAAGCCGCGGTGGCGCCGTGCAGGCGGCCCACCAGGACCCGTGCCGTGTGCGGCTTCACTTCCATCGCTGTCGGTGTCGCGGGAGGAGGATCGGGATTTGGAGGCGGTCGAGTTGCGTGCAGACAAGCGCGGCGGGTTCGGTTTTGGAGCCGTCTGCGGGAGCTTGGAGTTGAAGGCGGTTTTTGTTGCTTATTAGGTGGCGGATCGCGGCAGGTGGAGTGGTGGGGAAGCACGCACGCGGCTCGCCGGGCCGGAACGCGGGAGGAAGGCGGCGATGATAAGGATCGAATGGAGTGAACGGGACGTAATTACCGCGCGCGCGCGCGTGTTCTTGAAGCTTTTTCGTTTTTCCGCCCTGCTTCTGTGCCTCGTGGCTCGTGGTGTTGAACGTTTCTACGGCATTTCAACTTTCGGAGCGCACGCCGTCATGTGTTCAAACCTCTTTTCCCGTTTCCCTTCCTTTTGGCAAGTGCTAAAGGATTCTTGGGAATTTTTATTTTTCGGGACGCATTTGTTCCAAATAGTCGTGTAAAAGTAAAAGCATACAGGAAATTGGTTTTCAGGTGACGGATAATGATCTGTTTGCTCTTGAAGTTTGAACTTGGCTGATTCTGCCCGGCAGGTGGTTGGGAAATTTAAGAGCAGGGGAGGTGGAGGCATCCAAGTGTCGCTTCACCCGGCTGCTATCCTCCCTCCACGCTGACGAAGTAGTCAAGGCCCCGCTGAAACGGCTGGAAAAACGCAGTTCCGGCTAAATTGTTGTAAAACAAAAATATTGTTTCAGTTAAAAAAAAATAAATCGAATGAGTCGAACGTGGGATAAGAGGAAAGTAGTTGGACCGCCTAATCGTGACGAGGAAGCCGTCACTTGAGTAGGCATTATTCTACTTCTCTGCGTGCTGCAACTGAAAGAGACAAAGGGAACATGAACAGCAATGGGTACTACACAGTAAGCGACTGTCGAGGTCGTCAGCGCGTTGACAGTTGACACCGTGCTGCAGCATCCTTCGATTTTTCATTTTTTATTCAGGCCTTATTTAGATTGGGGTTAAGAATCAGTATCGGGTACGGTAGCACTTTTGTTTGTATTTGATAATTATTGTCCAATCATGGCCTAACTAGGCTCAAAAGATTTGTCTCGTAATTTATAATTAAACTATGTAATTAGTTATTTTTTTATCTACATTTAATACTTCATGCATGTGTCCAAAGATTTGATGTGACGGAGAGAGAGTGAAAAAACTTACGATCTAAACGAGCCCCGCTTGACCTTCGCGGCTCACCCTGATGTGATCTCAGTTAAAATTCTAAAACAAACAAAGATAACATGGTATTCTGTGACGCTCACGTGTTGTTTAACTGACCGAGTCGGACGTAATGGGCAGGTTAATTATTTAACTATAGTTTAACTAGGTGCGTTGCCAAGATTACGATGCGAGTCACGATTGCTGCTGACAGAATCAGAATCCATCCATCCTCTCAAGTCTCAAAGTCCCACTGATCGCGTTTTGTGCGCCAATCCGTGGCGTTTGCGTCGGCACCCGGTCAAGTCGCTCCCAGCTAAACTTGTGCGGATACTTTGACCACGGTAATTTTTTAGTCCCATGAACGATTCCACAGCTGATGGTCGTTCACATGCATGGCCTTAGGCCACGCCACCAGGCAACGCGGCAGACCACATGAAATCTCCGACAACTAAAAATAACAAAACATATATTTTTTTTTTTTTGCGACATTCGTCCATCGTCCTGTCAACCCGCCCATGCGATTTTTCTCCGCGCACCGTCCACCCGTCTCCTAAGTAAAGAAACGCCCACCCTGCTCCCATGCCCGCCCACGCCCACCCGCATCTGGGCGCGCCGCCGGCGGCCGCGTAGAGCTGGGGAACCCCCATCTAGCCTTCTTGGTGGCTCCGTGCGTCGCTCCTCGACGTACTCGCTCTCCATCTCTCTCGCGTGCGCGAGGGCACGGGCGCACGCCCGCACCTGCACGGGGGCACGGGAGGTCCCATGCAGGCTTCTCCGATCCCCAACAAGTCGGCAGCAGTGATCCCAAGCGGCCTCCCATGCTTTCCGTGCCCATGCCGAGCGAGTCTCCTGTCGTGCAGAAGAAAGAAATGGCGCTGCTGCCGCTAGCGCGCCGCCGCCACCGCTGCCTCCGTTCCTGCGTGTGCACCTTGAACGCCGGTTGCAGATCCAGGTGCTCCTCCTCTAGATCCCGTTTCCATCTCCTCCATATCATCTTCTTGTCATTCCCCTTCACTTCCCCTTCCCCTTCTTGATTCGATTTGATGGTTCCAATGCAGGATGCATCCCGTCGAGCTTTGATTCAAATTCGAGTGCAGGGCACGACTTCTTTATGAGGTAAACATGGGCGATACATGGAACTCCAGCTTTCCCCCTCCACGCCAAACCCTTTTTCAGTAATATTTATGTTTATTGAAGAGATGTACATGCTACTACTGGATAGTAAATGCGTTAGTGTTTGAGGAATCCATCATCGTCAGACCATTTGATGACACACAGGCAGAGGCGGAACAGGGGCACGACTTCTAAAACCAACTTATGGTTATAACATTCTAACACTTCCTTGTAGGTGACTCTGGAATGAAATGATCTCCATTCGGCTTAGTTGCTGCTTTTGTAGAGATTGAAGATGTTCTAACACTCATGAAGATGTACTGTTTCCATCAATATATTGATTTCTTGTACTGTTTCTTATCTTATTCATCTCAAAATGCACTTCTGAAAAATCAGCAAATCCAGAAAAGTTCAATTTCAATTCCTTGGTTCTGATGCAAATACATCTGTATTTGTCTTACAATCTCGAGCCATAAGTAACATGTATTGCTAAACTTGCTGCATGACTCTATTTAATTTTAGAAAAGGCAAGTCAAGTTGTTTAATGATTAGTATCTTGAGTCAAATGAATTAAAAAGGCAAGCCAAGTTGTCTAATGTTTAGTATCTTGAGGCATTTATATTCAGATAGCCTTACTTTCAATTTAATCATTAATAGTTCAATAAAAAAGTTTTAGAAATAACATATTGATTTTTCACCATGACTTCTTCCTGATTTTTCAAAAGATCAGAACTGCTAAATAAATTTTGTAGTATACTGTATCTAAATGTCTATTGTCTATCATTGTTCCTGGTTCTTTTTTACTGGCGCTCTTTGGTATCTTCATTTTAGAACGGTAAAGATAAATTTTGTCTTTTACTATTTGCTGGACCTGACAGATTCTTGTTTTACTGGGTACAATGTTTTTTACTGAAACAAAACTCTCGATTATTTAAAAAAAACTCTACTGTAACTAATATGTTCTTTTTACTTCTGTATTCTGCCTGTTCGTTAAACTTAAGTCTTTTTGCTACTAGATACATTAAAATATTTTATTGGCCTTGCTAAAAGATGTTTGTTCCTACAGTTCATACTTTGATAGTCATTTGTTTTTATGATATCGATTTGGTGTAGCTGCACAAAGAATATATTTGTTCCTGCAGTATATAGTCATCTTGTATTCTTGTTTATTCTGTTAGATGGGTTTGCCTGACCAAAGGATATAATATTTGATAATGCAACTATATATCTACTATATAAATTGTCCAATTCTTTCATATCGCGTGGTGTCCCTGAATAATTGCAAATCTATATTTTTATCGGCCGACGGTGTCCATGAAAAGTATTAGTTGCATTAGGCTTCTTTTTCTATCGAAATACTTGCCCCTGTGCCGACCCCATCGAAGGCTTTGATGATCTCGCTGATTATTAGGAGCGCCATTGTATTGGGCATTATTGTGGTATATTGGTATAGCAGTAGACAATTAACAAAAAGCTACTACTTTAGAATTATTTTAGGCATAGATGCACTGGGAAATATGAGGCGCATCTGTGGTACAACCGTTGCAGAAGGGAAGAACAAACTTGCAAGGGTCGTCAAGGTTGTTATTTTAAATATGTATATTTTTTATAAATTTAATCTTTCCACAATGTTGTTATGTATTTACATTTACTAACATTACTTTGCTTTTGTCATTTTTTGGATTTGTTGTGATGATTTGCTGGATTGAAATCAATTCTTGAATCTACGGTCTATTTAGATACGCAATTTCACTTGATTTGGATCCAACTACTTAATTTAGTTTGTTTCTTTTTTTCCCTATATAAACATCATTTTTTTATCTCTACTTGGGCACCTTCAGTAAGTAGCAGAAATTCTTATGAAATAAATGGCTAAGGGGGCAACAACAATTTACCACATATGTGTCACTATTAGTTTCATGATTTAGTTTTTAACAGAAGTGCAGGTTCATCATCAAGGCACAGTTGCTTTAAGTTTTCCAGTTATTTAGTTCATAGATGGTTATAGAATGTCCTTATTTTGTCTTCTTACTACAGGGTGTTGCTTAGTGTGTAGGCTATATATATTTGTATCACATCCGTGTGAAATCAATGAATAATGAAAATAATCTCATTTGCTGTTGAAATAAAATTAGTGGAACTTTTCAGTCTCCTATTTCATATTAAATTGGTGCATGACAACGTAGATTGCCTGGTTTGAACATTGTACAACTCGTGGAAGAGGTAATACTGCTAGGACGACTATGGATCACGGCGTTGGTGGTGCTCGTGCTAATAGTGGGATAAGGGAGAGAACGGCCCATCTCCAGGCCGGTGCCGCTCGCCGCCCATCTCCAGGCTGTGCGGCGGCCCTCACCAGTCATGCTCGTAGACCTAGCTCGGGCCGCACGGCACTGGCCCTAGCCAGGTCAAGCGGAGCCGCGTTCGCTGGCCCGCCCCATGCCACGCGCGACTGTCGATGCCGCCCCTACGCGTGCCTGCAAGGGCTGCACGCACCGCCGCCTCCGCGTGCCGCTTCCTGGCATCATGGGCCGTCCTCGCCGCCGCCTATGCGTGCGGCTTCCAAGGCAGCATGGGCCACCCTCGCCGCGTTGTTCGGCCCAAGCCTCCTCGTTCGCTGCGGTCTAAGACCACCCGGTGCCGGAGATCTCATCGCCGACGGCTGTCCGAGTGCGACTCGTGGCGACCAGCCTCAACTTTGCCACGTTCTTCTAGGTGCAGGCCAAGTACCAGGAGCGGCCCCTACTCCTGTTCGTGCCTGGATCCGACTACTCTGGCATGGCGTGGTCGACGTAGTACGGCCCGGCGTCTTCGCTGAGCAAATCCTCGCCGAGGAGAAGCAGCTGTGAGTTCTTAGTTGTGCTAATTCCTTTTAGTTTTCTTTTTTTGTTTGAGGTCACGGTGGTTAGATGGTTTGGATTCTCCAGGATATATATATATTTTAATTTCTTTCTTGGATCATTGGATGGTTACGTTACGTGTAGATGGGGGGTCTCAGGAGTAAAAATGTTGTTGTTTTTTTGGAATAGGTAAATCTCTTGGTACTTTGTGAGTTGCCACAAATGATAGTTCAATGGTGGCATGAAAAGAATCTATTGGGTTCACGATGCAAATATGGTCCTTTGTTCGATAGTAGAAGTATAGTAGTACTATTGTGATAGCTTGGTAGTGGCGTTGAAAATGTTTATCTGTTAGGATTTTCGTTTATGTGTTCATGTGTAACTAGACAATGTACATATAAACGGATAATGCCTTCCATGGCCATACATGCTAATAACAAACAAAAAATTCTTTGCAGGCAACATGCCCTGTTGTCGAGAAATAGTGACCATTCAGATTACTTTAGCTTTTTGTACTGCTAATTCTTGTTGATTTATTCTTGTAAGTTGATTCTCCTGCACAAGCTTCTTTTTCTTTTCTGTTGTGATGGTTATGGAGTGCAGTGGATTGTTGCTGAATTTTCTACCGGTCTAAATCATAGGAATCGTGCTAGGGTTGTATGAGGACAATAGATACAAGTCTGAATAAAAAAGGTGCACCTGAAATAGGTTGATATTATTGGACTGGGTTATGGTGCTGAGGTGGATCAAAAACTTAAGTAGGCTAATGATCTTTCGTCGGGTGTGATATTCGGAAGAGAGCTTGTGAACTCTCCACTCTTCGGCAAATGTCCTTACCCCTGGTCCATGGATCTTTCTTGATTGTGAAAGCATCTAAGCCCCTAGTTGAGTTTTGGTGATTAATGACAATACATAATTACTATGACTAACGTGTGTTTTGCAGAGGCAATTAAGTTAGGTAATGGTAATGGAGATTGGTTGGGCAATCATGGTTGTCATGCCCATACAATGGAAATCATTTTGGTTTTCAAAGGATGGACGACAAGGTTAATGATGGACTAGTTCTAAGTGTCGTTTGGAGTTGGAGAGACACTTAGAGTAGTTAGAACTATTAAGGGGGGTATGGATGGGTAGCTTGACCTAGGTGAGTCTAGTGAGTTAGGTGTGGTGTACACTTATCAAATCTAGCACTAGGTAGCTCCTAAAAAGCCCTTAGATCAATTGGAGCAAACTTCATTCACATATGATTGCGAGATGGAAGTGAATGGAGGGTCAAATACTGATTGGATGCTGGTTCCGGTGTGACTGAACGCTGGCGTAGAGTCTGGTCAGGTTATTTGATCAAGGTGCAATCATCTAGCGCGACCGGATGCTGAGAGATGAGTGACCGGATGCTGGGTGCCAGCGTCTGGTCGACTCCAGTAAGGTTTTAGAGAGGGAAAATCATGACCGGACGTGTTCGGTCAGTGCTGACCGGACGCTGTCCAACGTCCGGTCACAACTTAAACACTGGGTTTTGGGGAGAACTGACCGGAGTATCCGGTCAACTTGACTAGAGCGTTCGATCACCCCGAAGAGGCACATAACGGTTTGTTTTGAACATGGGTGTATAAATACTTCCTTCATTCGTGTGAGGGGGTACTTTTGCTCATTCCAACAGCTGAGAAACACCCTTGAGAGTGCCAAGAAGAGCAAGGTCCTAGTGAGGTGATTAAGATTTGAGAATCCAAGAGTGAGACCTCATTAGTGAAAGCAAGAGTAGCAAAGTGTGCATCCACCCTTCTCATTAGGCTTGTCATGGTCAAGTGAGAGTTCATGCTTGTTACTCTTAGTAATCGCCATCACCTAGATGGCTTGGTGGTGATTGGGAGCTTGGTGATCATCCGGTGGAGCTTGTGGTTGTGGATGACCCAACTCAAGTTGTAAACGGTTGTGGGTGATTTATCACGACGGAGTGTCAAAGAATCAACCCTTAGAGAGCATTTAATCCTTGTGTGGATCAAGGGGAAGCTACACCCTTGCACGGGTGCTCCAATGAGGACTAGTGGGGAGTGGTGACTCTCTGATACCTCGGCAAAACATCGCTGCGTTCCTCCTTCTCTCTTTACTTTGAGCATTTACTTTAAGCAATTCAATTCTTGTCTTTACATTCATAGAGTTGCCATGCTAGAGTAGGATTGGAACTTAGGTTGCAAGACTTTTTGTATGGTAGAATATTAGAAACACTTTCTAGGCACAAGGGGTGAAGTTGGGCTAACTGTAGGGTTTAATTATTGCAAAGAAATTTAGAATTAACCCAATTCACCCCCCCTCTTGGGCATCTTGATTATTTCAATTGGTATCAGGGCCTCATGCTCACGTATTTAGGCTTAACCGCCTAGAGAAAGATGTCTCATAGAGATGGACCTCCTCCTATCTTTGAGGGGATGATTTTCCTTATTGGAAAATCCGTATGGAGGCGTATTTAGAAGCTCTAGATGTTAGAATACTTAGAGCCACCTCATAAGGTTTCCCAAAACCTCGGGATGCCACACACCTACAAGGCGATGAGGTCAATTACAAAAAATGGAATGCAAAGGCTTGAAACACCATCTTTAGAGGCCTTTACAAAGATGTGTTCAACCGGGTGAGGAACCACAAAGATGCACATACACTATGGTCAGATATTTGTGCGCTCCATGAGGGAACAAAGAGCGAGCATGAGGAACGCTATCATCTTGTCAAGAAAAAACTAAATTCATTTGAAATTCTTCCTAAAGGGAGTGCTAATAAAATGTACTCACGCTTGAATGTTCTTGTAGAGGAAGTTAATGGGCTTGGACTTACTCAAATGCAACCATCCGACGTTGTAAGAAATATTTTGAGTGTCCTCCCCATTGATAAATATGGGCATATTGTGACCGTGCTTCATCAAGGTGATCTTTCCACCACTACATCAACACAAATCTTGGGAAAGATCAATGCTCATGAGATATACATACACATCACACCACAAGATGGCTCATCCTCTACTAAGAAGAAAGAAAAAGACTTAGCATTCAAAGCTAGCCAAGAGAAGGGCAAAGCAAGGCTTGAGTATGAGAGCTCAAGTGATGATGAAATTGATGATGCAAGTCTTGCTCTCATGGTGAGAAGAATCACCAAGATGCTAAAGAAGCTTAACAAGAGTGGCATCAAGTTTGATGGCAAGAAAAAGAAGTTCTTCACTAGCTCTAGAAGGAAGCCAATCTCGGAGATGGATTGCTACAATTGTGGAGAACTAGGTCATCTAGCACATCAATGCACAAAGCCCAAGAAAGACAAGTACAAGAATAAGAACAAGGGCAAGAAAGATGACTCAAGTGATGAAGATGAGAAGAAGAAAAATAAGCCATACAAGAAGAAGGATGGCAAGAAGAAGAAATTCTACAAGAAGAAAAAAAGTGGAAAGGCATACATCATCGGTGATTAGCTCACAGACATTGATTCATCAAGTTGCTCATCCGATGATGATAGTGATAATGAGAAGGTGGCCGCCATTGTGATTGACTCTTCATTATCTTCACCAACACCACCGCTATCAACCTCTACACACCTATGCCTTATGGCCAAGGGTGAACGAAAGGTATCAAATGATGATGATTGTAGTAGTGATGATCATGCTAACAATGATGATTGTGATAGTGATAGTGATGATGATGAATTTGAATCACCTTCATATGATGAACTTGTCAAATTGCTAAACAAATATACTAGGATCATTAGAAAGACTAGAGCTAAGAATGACAAGCTAGAAGCTAAGAATGACTCTCTTTTAGCTAAATGTGATATAGCCGAAAAGGCTAGTGTTGAGCTTAGAGAAGCAAATGATGCTATATCATCCAAACTCAAGGAGTTCAAATCTTCTAAGAAAGAGCTTAAAGAAAAACATGATAAACTTGAGAGGATACACAATGAGTTTATCACTAGCCACAACATACTAAAAGAAGAATATACTACTCTTAAGATTAATCATGATAATCTTGTCATTGCTCAAGAATTTTTATCCAATGAGCCACATGATGCTACTAACAATGTTGTTAAGATTGATATAGCTATATCATGTGATGATTTGATCATTGAGAGCATTGAGCAAAGTTCTAGTAGCAAGGACAAGCAAGTGGTTGAGACCGATAATCATGATGAGTATGTCAAGCTCAAGAATGACAATGAAAAGCTAAAGAAAGATCTTGAAGAGCTCAAAACCACCAACACTATAGTGCTAGAAACTCTTGATCATGATGGTGGCTTGATTCTTGAGAATGAGAATCTCAAAGAAGAGAACAAGAAACTCAAGGAAGAGAAAAACAATGATGCACTCAAGGAAGAGAACAAGAAGCTCAAGTTAGAGAAAGAGCATCTTAAGATTAGATTGAGTAAATTCACAAGAAGCAAGCATCTTCAAAGTGAGCTACTAATGAACACCGTCATGAAGATAGATAGAAGTGGTATTGGGTACTTGGCAAACCAAGATAAGAAGGCTCAAGCTCAACAACAACACAAGTCAAAGCCAAAGCCAAAGAGATGTTTTGAGTGTGGACAAGAAGGCCACTTTGCCCATAAGTGTCAAACTCCACCACCACAACCCTTGCCCAAGCATGCTAGACCTTTTGCTTTCAATGCTCATTACATGCTTAGAAAGGATTCTAGTGGAAAGTTGAAAGTCATGTTCTTAGGACCTCCCAACAAGAATAGGCCTAAGAAAATTTGGGTAGTAAAGTCACTTGTTGAGAAGGTGAAGGGCCCTCAACAAGTTTGAGTTCCTAAAGCTTGATCTCTTGTGTGTAGGTGAACTACAAGACCGGTGGAAATTATTGGATAATTGATAGTGGTTGCACACAACATATGACCGATGATCCTTGTATGTTCACCTCACTAGATGAAGAAGCAGATGGACAAGAAAGAATCATATTTGGAGATAATTCAAAGGGCAAGGTTAAAGGATTGGGCAAAGTGGTAATATCAAATGACCATTCAATCTCAAATGTGCTATATGTTGCTTCATTGAGCTTCAACTTGCTATCCGTTGGACAATTGTATGATCTTAGCTTCCAATGCTTGTTTATCGAGAAGGAAGTTGTTGTATCTAAGAAGGATGATGATCAATTAGTATTCAAAGGATTTAGATACAACAAGCTATATTTAGTGGATTTCACCTCCAAAGATGCTAACTTGAAGACATACCTATTCACCAAAACAACACTTGGGTGGCTATGGCATAGAAGACTTGCTCATGTTAGGATGAGCTCACTCAAGAAGCTAATGAAGAATGATTTGGTGAGATGGTTGAAGGATGTGAAGTTTGAGAAGGACAAACTTTGTAATGCATGTCAAGCCGACAAGCAAGTTGCAAATACTCATCCAACAAAAGCTTTCATGTCAACCACAAGAGTGCTAGAACTTCTTCACATGGACTTATTTGGATCAACAACATACAAGAGTTTGGGAGGAAATCTTTATTGTCTTATGATTGTTGATGGCTATTCAAGATACACATGGGTGTTCTTCCTTTATGACAAATCCAAAGTTGCATCATGCTTTAAGAAGTTTGCCAAGAGAGCATAAAATGAATTGAAGTAAAGTTTAAGAAGATTAGAAGTGACAACAGCAAAGAATTTGATAACACAAACATAGAAGCCTATTGTGATGAAGTTGAGATCAAGCATGAGGTCTCCGCAATATATACTCCTCAACAAAATGGTATAGTTGAGAGAAAGAACCAGACATTGATCACTCTTGCAAGAACAATGCTTGATGAGTACCACACTCCCGAGGCTCTATGGGCGGAAGCTATCAACACCGCTTGCTATGCATCCAATCGCCTATTCCTTCAAAAATTTCTTGGCAAGACACCTTATGAGTTGCTCAATGGGAAGAAACCGGACGTCTCCTTCTTTAGGGTGTTTGGTTGCAAATGCTACATCTAAAAGAAGCAGCAACACCTAGGGAAGTTTTAAAGACATTGTGATATTGGTTTTCTTATTGGTTACTCATCAAAGTCCAAAGCATATAGAGTATTTAATCATGCCACCGGCTTGGTTGAATAAACATATGATGTGGAATTAGTTGGCTATTCTGATTCATTGGCCTTTGGTATCCCAAATGAGCTATATTTGAATTAGTTGGCTATTCTGATTCGGATTATGCCGGTTGCAAAGTTGATAGAAAAAGCACATCTAGAGGGTGCCATTTGCTTGGTAGATCACTTGTGTCTTGGTCCTCAAAGAAATAAAATAGTGTGGCTTTGTCCACCGCCGAAGGAGAATACATTATCACGGGTGCTTGTCATGCACAAATACTTTATATGAAACAAACTTTGCTAGACTATGGTGTAGTTCTAGAAAAATACCTCTTTTGTGCAACAATGAAAGTGCGGTAAAACTTGCAAATAATCCGGTTCAACACTCTTGCACCAAGCACATAGATATCCGCCATCACTTTCTTAGAGATCGTGTTGCAAAGAATAATATATCACTAGAAGGTGTAAGGACCGAGGATCAATTGGCGGATATCTTCACCAAACCGCTAGATGAGGCGACTTTTTGTCGATTGCGAAATGAGCTCACTGTTCTTGATTTTAGCAACTTCACTAGAAAATGAGCTTATGTTGTCCCTTGCATTGCATTGTAATATACAACATATTTAATCTTTGGTAATGCATATATGGCTTGTCTAACATGGTTAACGCCAAAAAGCGAGTGAAGAAGCTTAACCTTGGATCAAACTTGACAAGCAACTAGATTTACTTTCAAGTATTGCACTACATATGCATGAATGTTGTTTTGTCATTTATTTTCAATTGTCCTCTTATTGCCTATTTTCTTAAAAACAATTATAGCCTAAGACAAAATATTTTGAAAATTTTGAGGGTTTGAGAGAGGTCACTTACATCAGTCCCAATTGGTGTTTATTTGGATCTATTGAAGTTAGGACTTGATTGGGAACAGGCAGCACGAAGGAACTTTGAAGATTTGCTAGAAAAGAGTGACTGGACGTTGCAACGGACTCTGAAGTCCAGCGTTTGGTCAGTTCATAAGAGGTGAACCTTGCTGCAAAGGTGTGACTGGACTCTGTTATCTAGCGTCCAGTCAGAGGACGTTTCTACGTTCGGTCGAGCGAAGAAGAAGGAGACAAGTTGGACCGGACTCTGGCTGCATCCGGTCAATGGTGATCGGACGCATTCGGTTGTGATTCCAGGGGGTTTGGACCTCTCTGGAATCGACCGGACTCTGTGTGGCAGCGTCCGGTTATTGCCGCTGGAGCGTCCGGTTAGTAGAAAACGTGCGGGTTCTGAACTCTTACTTGTTTTCTTTTCTAATCCATCGGGGGCCACCATAAATCGCGCCACGCCGTGACCTATCCACATCCACCACGCTGACTTCACCACTCCTGCCTGCACACGCCTATGCCCTAGCTGCGCCACCACGCCATCTTCTCCAGCGTCGCCTCCCGTGCCGCCGTGCTGCGCCATCTGCGCCCATGCCTACGCCTTAGCTCCACTCGTGCCCGCGCTGCTCCTACAACAGCGCCACCATGCTACGTCAACCTTGCCACGCCACCGTGCCCACATTCGCCATGAGCCTATGCCCTAGTGCCACCGACTGATCCTCGCTAGAGTCCCTGCTTCCTTCACTAGCGCCTCTAGTGCCTACATGCATCTTCCCTGCCACCGATCCACGCCGACCAACGAACCCTAACCCTAGCTTCACAAGTGTCAATCTGGTGGTTCCTCGATTCATTCCCCTTCTCGTCGATTCGCCTGTTCGTTAGGTAGCAAGCCCTCGTTTTCAATTTTGTATCTGTTGCTTGTTTCTTAGGGTTTCATATCTCTAGATATATTATAATTATTTATATATCCGATCTATTCTAACGTGCAGCGAGTCGGTGTTTCTGAGGTCATCTTAGCAGTTGTCAGTCAACTCGGGGCCAAGCTCATGAGTACAGATCGAGGCTAAGCCTCGGAAGTGATAGTTAGTAGTTGATCTTTGTTAGAGGTAGTAGTTTGTTTTAGATGGCCCGTGTCAAGAATGCCGGTGGTGGTCTAGGTGATGAGGATCCGAGGCTTCCGCCTCACTTGCCTACTGATGCAAAAGGTAAGGCGATGAATAAGCTTGCAACGAAGAAGCGCAAGTATCCAGATGCTGACATAGCAAGAGCAGCCATAGTTGTAGCCGCCACAGAGCGTGCAGAGGTAGGAGGTGCTAGGAGTGGTGTAGTGATTGTAGAGCAGCTTTCTCTAGCTCAGAGGGCCACTGTCCAGGAGGTTGAGTGTCGTCATGGTGGTCCAGCTAGGACAACCATGGTTGGAGGACGGCGTGTCGCTATTAATGAGAGTCAGCCTCAGGGGGAGTCACAGCAGGGGCCATAGCCAGTCGAGCAGACTCAGGAGGGAGTGCAGTCTAAGGAGACAGAGCTGCCACCTCAGCCACAATTACACCACTCTGGTCATACTCGTACCCAGGTGACACTGAGGGCAGAGATACAGTGGAGGGGTTCTCGCCTACCACCTAGACCACATGATCCACCTCCAGTAACTCACTTGGATTTGAGGGCCGCCACGGCCAAGCAGGTGCAGCAGCTCAGGTTTGTTCAATTTGACGAGTGGTTTCCGCTGAGTTGGGATGAGCGTGCATCAGAGGGCTTCTACACACCACTATAGGAGGATTTTTATCATGCATATCTTAATAGTGGGGTTGTATTTAGATCACAGAGGGTGTGCAACATTGAGTCTATTGTAGCGGCAGTTGGAGAACATATTCACCCTTACCTATCCTACTTGCCAGGGCTGACAGACTTACTCTGACGGATAGGCTTATATGTTCCATCTTAGGTCCATGAGTTCTATGCTACACTTTGGATTGACCCGTAGCACAGATTTATACATTCTGCTTTTAGAGGCAGAGACTATAGGCTGATGAGCTTTAGGGTCAGAGAGATATTCAGGCTTCAAGAGCAGCCCATCTGGCTACATGAGGTGTGCTATGGACAGATAGAGCCTCCCAAATGCTCTCATGGCGGTCTTGTACCCTCTACAGATCTAGTCCGTCATTGCTTCATAGAGCCTTTTGGCGAGGGGTTGAGCAGGACTCCCAGAGACTCACTCCTATAGCTAGAGTGCTTGATGCCATTATGGGGAGGACTCTGCTTCCAAGGATGGGATATCACAAGGGCCTGACTCACATACAGTTATGGCTTCTAAACTCTCTAATGCAGCAGACTGTATTTGATATTTGGGATCTCCTTCTATCAGAGATGGAGGATACTATTGCAGAGGGGTTCAGAGGTCATCGACAGTTGCCCTATGCCCACTGGATTACTTTTCTAATACACAGGGCAGTTACTATGAGGCCACTTGAGAAGCTAACAGAGTATAGTGGTGCTACTACAGAGTTCCCTGCATACATCATGACTCAGATGCTCCACCATAGTGTAGGGAGGACACCCAGCCAGTCACACCATTATCTAGAGGTGCCAGAGATTGTAGCCCAGTAGGATGAGACCATCAGAGGCATAGCAGCTATAGAGGAGGAGCAGTTAGATGCTTAGCAGGAGGGGATGGTCGAGAGTGACCCTAGTGATAGCTCAGATGATGACTACTAGGCTATCCCTTAGATGCCTCCATGATGACATGATCATGAGGCCAGTAGCTCCAGTTTAGCTCCACCTACACCACAGACAGACCCTGCTCTATTTGCTATCCTTGAGCGGATGAGGCAGGATTAGGCTTGTCAGACCCAAGAAACCACTGCTACATTTGCACAGTTCTAGACTAGGCAGGATGAGTTCCAGCGACAGCAGCAGGCTATACAGCAGCAGTAGCAGGCTATGCAATAGCAGTAGCAGGCCATGCATTAGTAGCAGCTCCTCATGCAGCAGCAGCTCCTTAGATTCATGCAGCATGTTGTGACAGCTATTGGGGCTCCACCGCCACAGCCTTCATCCCAGATCAGCTAGCCTACCACCACTTCTACAACTCTAGCTTTATAGCCTAGTGGGCTTCAGAGTCAAGGACAATCACCAACATAGTTTCCTTCTCCTACAGAGTAGGTGTCCTAATGGTTTGCCTCACCAGTGCCAGTCCCATAGTTCACACCTTTTCAGACAGGCTTCACACCGGCTCATACTTCCTCGCTGCTTGTACCAAAAACTACAGTCTTTAGGAGATTTGGTGCTACCTTCAATGAGCTGACAGGGCAGCCGACTCCGCCATATCTACATGTCCTAGGTCCTTCCATAGTTGCACCTATTACTGGGACTACAGAGACGCTCCCTTTTTCAGTTGCATCATTAGAGCCGCCTGCTATAGTCATACCTATAGAGTCTTAGGCCACACTAGTCCCTGATCCCCAGACCACTTCAGCATCGCTTCTAGCTACAGAGGGTCAAATAACTTAGAGCTCAGGATCAGATAATGATGGCACATAGTTCCAGCTCGCTCCTCGTACCTCAGCGCCCGACTCGTTCGCTGTAGCCCCACCGACCGACCCTTAGGTTTTGGTGTTTGACGCCAAAGGGGGAGAGGGATCGAGTATGTTAGACTTAGGGAGAGTGACTTATCTAGGGGAGTTTAGATTATCTATTATATTTGGTTTTTATGTGTGATACACTATTATGCATTCATGTGTTTACTTTCATGCATCAAACTATATTTATGTGATAGTGATATCTACGTGATCGTGATATTTGACATGCGTGCTCTCTACTTTGAATTATTTATATGTCATATCACTTGTGTTATACTCATTTGCTTTGCTTTCGCGTTTTACTCTGATACAAATAAGCTTTATTACTTGTACTCATGCTTATTTCATATCTTTTGAGTACATCATGTTGGCTTGGGTCATATAAGCTTGTCGAACACTTTTGTTCTTATTGTCAAAAGCTTATATGAACCAAGCATGTTAAAAACCTCATCTCTTTTACATACTCGAGGTGGTATTGTCATCAGTTACCAAAAAGGAGGAGATTGAAAGCATCTAGGCCCTAGTTGGGTTTCGGTGATTAATGACAATATGTAATTACTATAACTAACGTGTGTTTTGTAGAGGCAATTAAGTTAGGTCATGGTAATGGAGATTGGTTGGAAAATCATGGTTGTCATGCCCCTACGATGGAAATCGTTTTGGTTTTCAAAGGATGGACGACATGGTTAAGGATGGACTAGTTCTAAGTGTCATTTGGAGTTAGAGAGACACTTAGAGTAGTTTAGGACTTTTTTCCTTTAGCCGTACTATTAAGGGAGGGTATGGATGGGTAGCTTGACCTAGGTGAGTCTAGTAAGTTAGGTGTGGTGCACACTTATCAAATCTAGCACTAGATAGCTCCTAAAAAGCCCTTAGATCAATTGAAGCAAACTCCATTCATATATGATTGTGAGATGGAAGTGAATGGAGGGTCAAATGTTGATCGGACACTGGTTCCGGTGTGACCAGGCGCTGGCGCATTGTCTGGTTAGGTCATTTGATCAAGGTAAAATCGTCTGGTGCGATCGGATGCTGAGAGGTGAGTGACCGGACGCTGGGTGCCAGCGTCCGGTCGACTCTAGTAAGGTTCTAGAGAGGGAAAATCATGACCGGACACGTCCGGTTACAACTTAAACACTGGGATTCGGGGAGAACTGATCGGAGCGTCCGGTCACCCTATAGAGGCACATAACGGTTCATTTTGAACACGGGTGTATAAATACTTCCTCCATTCATGTGAGGGGGTGCTTTTACTCATTCCAACAGCTGAGAAACACCCTTGAGAGTGCCAAGAAGAGCAAGGCCCTAGTGAGGTGATTGAGATTTAAGAATCCAAGAGTGAGACCTCATTAGTAAAAGCAAGAGTAGCAAAGTGTGCATCCACCCTTCTCATTAGGCTTATCATGGTCAAGTGAGAGTTCGTGCTTGTTACTCTTGGTGATCGCCATCACCTAGATGGCTTGGTAGTGATTGGGAGCTTGGTGATCATCCGGCGGAGCTTATGGATGACCCAACTCAAGTTATGAGCGGTTGTAGGTGATTCACCATGATGGAGTGTTAAAGAATCAACCCATAGAGAGCACTTGATCCTTGCGTGGATCAAGGGGGAGCTACACCCTTGTGCGGGTGCTCCAACGAGGACTAGTGGGGAATGACGACTCTCCAATACCTCGACAAAAGATCACTGCGTTCCTCCTTCTCTCTTTACTTTGAGCAATTCAATTCTTGTCTTTACATTCATAGAATTGTCATGCTAGAGTAGGATTGGAACTTAGGTCGCAAGACTTTTTATGCGGTAGAACATTAGAAACACTTTCTAGGCACAAGGGATAAAGTTGGGCTAACCGTAGGGTTTAATTATTGCAAAGAAATTTAGAATTAGCCCAATTCACCCCCCCCCCCCTCTTGGGCATCTTGATCCTTTCAGATTGTTCTTCATAGATTTCTTGTCAGTATACTTATTGCAGTCATCCTTTGTCCTTTCAGCTGTGCTTGCGGAGGAGGCGTCAAAGATCGCTTCTACTTTCAGTAATGTGTTCACTGCCACAATACTAGATGTAGAGAAATGCAAATAGTTGAAGATGGGTTCCTACTTGGGAGTTGTTGCATCTTCTGCTAACCCAAGTCACTTCATCATTTTGTGCTACAAACCCACTGATGGGAACGTTAAGAGAAAGCTGGCTATTGTTGAGAAGGGTTTAACTTTTGATAGGTTTGTACATTGTAGTACTTGAGACATACTCAGTGGCTTTATGAAAAACTAGAAGTAGACATGAAGGTGGAACAATTTTCTATCTTTCTTATGCTATGATTTTTCCCTTCCCACAGGTTCATTAGTTTATTTCTAATGTAACCCCACTCATGTGTGGTGAAATGATCAATTCATCCTTCTGACTCTGTAAGTCATTTAGGACATTGACACAATCTCCAAAATAACACTTGGACATAATTTTTTTTGTAAAAGTGTTGTATTTTAATGAGATACATTTATAAATTGTTATGAAAGTAATTTGTATGGGTTCCCTTCATTGTCGTGCCTCAGCTCCGCACTCAGCTTACCCGGCCTGTTTTGCAAAATTTGGCATTGATGGAGACTCTGTTAGCTTGAGTTGGATGCTATGCATGTGGAATCCGGTAAAAGCAACAAATGGTCCATAATTCTATTTTGTCATATATTATTTGGTTTATAGTTGAAGCTAAAAAAAATTCCTCAGAGCTTGCTAAACCTGATAATATACTTGCTGGTATATGGATTGATCCAAGTTCTAACACAAGGAGTCGAATGTAAGTAATGGAATTTATATGATTTTGTATATGGGAAGACGTACTTGTAATTTTTCTGTAGTTCATTTCCGGTTCTTCTCTTTAGGTCCTTATATACTGGGATCGGTATCCATTTTCTAAAGTGGTGAATGGATACAAGGATAATGCGAAGGTTAATTTTGTAGGATGGTAATTTTCCCATTATTCTTCAACAGTCCTTTGTTTTAGTATGATAACGAATTATAGCATGCTGTTGTTTTTCCTAATCACATTTATTCTCTATCCTGAATTCCAGGTCACTAGATGATCAGCATGTGGCATTCACTGTGTCTATGAACATCAGGGCGCCACTGCTTGCTAATAAATTGATGATTTTATCATCACAATGATTTCCTGATTTCTCACTTGTTCCATAAATTTCTATAGCTTATAATTCTAGGTTGACAGTACGTACTCTGGAGGTTGGCATTCAACTACGCTACCTAAAGAGGGAGAGATATTTCCATTATCTTCAACTAAGGATTGCCATTTTGTATGATGTTGTTCTGTTCTGTGACTCTGTCAAGCCACCAGCAGCCTCCCTAAAAGACTATTTGCTCCTGTTTAGTGATTCTTCAGAATGTGGTTGTTTCCTGATTTTTTTAAACAAAAAATGATGCAGGCAATGAAGGAAGACAATGCTGAATTTTGACTAAAGATGAATTTTGAATTTCTTGGAACTATCTGGTGTGTGTGTGTGTGTGTATGAAGCCGTTGTAAACCTGTTACTCATATTCTGTGGAAGCCGTGAGGTGATAATTCAGCTCGATTCTGATAAAGCTGTTGTAAACATGTTACTCTCTCTTCTCCACCTTGAGAAATCCAAATATTGCATGCTTTTGTTAGCAGAACTCAACCTGATTGCAGAATACTCATATTCATCAGATGAACTAAAGTGTGAATAAACTATTCACCTGGTGAACTAAAGTGAGAAATAACGACGTTGAAGAAATGCTGAGATTGCAGTTTAGTTCCAAATCTGAAATCTATGTGCTGCCTTTTAGTTTTTGATTTATTTGATTATGTGCTTGTTGATGAAGTCAGACGTCGTCGAGTTCAAGAATTTGCTAAGGACACCGTGTCGTGTCTCATAGATTTAGAGAACTAAATAATATTAAAATTATTTACACGCTTGTGATATGCACTTTGAATAGATGATGGACATGAATTTAGTTTAATATAATAGTTATTTTGTGCATTTTCATTGGTCAAATAGGTTCAAAATATGTGGATTGAGTAATGTTTGTCTGACATATTTGATTGCTTCATTTAGTTTGTAATATCGAAGACTTCTTGCCGATATAAAACATTATTTTAGCCGTATCACGGAAAAGTCTATATAGTAGAGTTTATGAGTCTACGATGCCATACTCTTAGTGATTGTTAATTTCACAAACTTTACTTTTTGGATTAAATGTTAGTTTAATGACTGACAATATTATTATCTTATCGTGCGATCCATGTATTTTTAGTACAAAAATTTAGTTGTCCTGTAGCAACGCACTGACACACTACGTAGTAACTTTAGAAATCCATAGTTCGTAGGTTGTTTTTGGGTGAATGAGCATAATGTTAGCTTGTCGTATGGCATGAGACATGATTAAGAAAACATGTGACTAAAAGCTGTGACAGAATAAAACCATTCACGATTTATAACATAATTATGAATAACTGGATGGTATCTATATATATTGAACATGGTCGCTAGACAAAAGAGCAAAAACGAAAAGTTTGCAAGGGACACCAGTCGACACCAATATATAAACTCTGCAAGCACCAGTACATTATATCTGTATTTATCGAGTCCAGGACTATAGGAATAACAAAATCTTGATTACAATGTAGTAAAAATATCAGAGACCAGGATTATAGGAGTAACAAAATCTTGATTACAATGTGGTAAAAATATCGGATTGGGGATGCAGTGAAAATTCCTATAAGACCAGATCTATTATTCATCAGCAAAATATTGTGTCAACATTTTTAGGCTCCCATCTGACAAAGAATATTATCGCCTTGGATTGGTCTGCATAAATATGATCCATTATTTAGAAAATAGAAAATAGTATCATTTAAGAACGATTTCATAATAGAGGCTATGACAATTGTGGAGTCCCTACACCATGCACATTGAGTAGCTTCTCTCTAAAGTTAGGCTTAAAAATTATTCACTAATTAAAAAGATAAAAGAACAGGGGTACAATAGCAAACTTATCTCATCTTGGTATATTAAATTACATCTAAAACAATTCAAAAATGGTTTTTTTGCAGCTAGTCAATATTTATGCCTATATCATGATCATGCACAGACCAAGTTGGAAGCATAGTTACATATGATCAAAGAATTTTTCTTTTATATGAGACTACTTTTTCTTCAAGAAAATATATAAGATGATGCGACCAAAAGAAATGATCGGCAGAGAGCCTTCTACGTTCATCAATAGTTAGATCAATGAGGGACTCCGTGTAGTAACTAATTCTAATTTCAACGTGGTTCACACTCTCACTCTTAAAACTAAACAAACTTCATTGGATACGATGCCATCCATGTTGCATAGTATCATAATAATGTGTTACGAAAATAATTAAAAATGGAATTGTTCACAACATCAGATAAATAGAGGGTAGGTAATCTACCACAAGAAGACCTGACGATAGAGTATCGGAAGCAATACCAGGGCTTGTCAGCAATGCTGTCAATTAATGGCATTTTAGAGATACCCCTTGGGTTGTTACCAGTAAAAAGGTCGGCTGGGACGAACCTATATACTGGAATGAGAAAAATGATATCAACGTGGTGAGGAAGCGCTAACTCACCTATTGAACAGCACTACCATGCACACATATTTGTCCCTTGCTGAGAAAAGAAAGAAGTGGGAAACCAAAGATAAATCCCCGATTCATATTAGGGTACAATCGACATAAATCCAGCATAAGCATTTGAACAACCTATATATATACTGAAATGACAAAAATGGTATTAATATGGTGCGGAAGCACTAACTCAGTTATCCAACGGAACTACCATGCAGTCATGGTCGCCCCTGGGTAAGAAAAGCAAGAGGAAATAGTGGAAAACCGAAGATGTTGTACAGTTTTTCATATGGAGTTGTACTTAAAATTTATCATGCATACAACATGCATCTCTCATGGTTTTATAAGACCTAACATAGATTTAATTAATAGGACCAATTTGAAGTTACCAATAATAATTGTCTTCCTGTTTTTTTCTAGCTTCCAAATCAGTGATTATAGGGTGCTAAGAATTTTAAATGGTGGATTAAAAATGCATTCGTTGGAACTAACTGATTCAGGTCAACAGAACCAACACGTGCTTGCTGAAGAAAATGAGTACATTATTATGGCAGCCACATAAATAGAAGCTATCTTTCGAAAATAGCAGCCACACAAGGAGGTAGATGATACATGGCCTTCTTAATATTGCAGTGAGGATCCATGAGGAGCTGATAGTAAAACTAATCAAACAGGAAGAGGAATACGTTTGAAAGAGTACTTCTTATAGAGTTATTTTAGACATGTTTCATCTAAAACCAGTGTACTGCTCTCACCAGTGCAGATGAATTTTACATTATATGTTAATACAATAGCCTAACATGTAGAAGAAATTACCTGTGCTTCGGATTGGCAGTGCCTGAAAGGATCTTTTTTCCTGAATCAACGACTGGGTATATCTTATGTACAGGAAAATGTCAACATACCACCATAGATTAGGGCAAACAAAAAACTGATTAGGCACAGTGAGGTCAACTAACCTTGCATAGTCTCTATAGTCTGAATCTAAAGTATAAAAAGTAACATAGTAAGCCATTTTAGGCTTTGTAATGAACGGATATATAATAACTTGAAATCTCCACGGGAAAAATCAATGTCATAATACACCAATAATATTGGAACTAACCCAAGAAGCAATTTTCTGAATGATTGGCAAATGGTCTCTGCCTGATGTATGTGCCCTGGCTGACATATATACATTATTATGGCAGCCACATGAATAGAAGCTATCTTTCGAAAATAGCAGCCACACAAGGTAGATGATACATGGTGATGAGGACATCACTTCTTCAGATGCATCCGCTGATCCTCCAACCGTCATGCAAGGTCCAATGACCCGGGCTCGAATGCGTCAACTCAATTTAGAGGTGTGCTCGTTCTTAAGCGATCATTTTCATACTTTTGAGAATAGACTACTACCTAATGATGTTATCTTGCTTAGGAACATTGGAGAGGGTCATGAAAGACTTAGAGGACGTGGTGGAGGAGATGATGACCAGCAAGGACGTCCAATAGAAACCGGAGTCCTGATCCAACATGATTTCGAGTCTGTCTCGGCCTCTAGGACCAGTCTGCCTTAAACTGGTCACCCAGGACGCATCCGGACTCCGTTTTCGATGACCCATAGATGGTTGGAAAGCTAATTTGATAAGGAAGCTAATCCAAGTGGTCTCACGTCAAAAGGCCTCCAAAATCAATGGAAATCGTTAGAACAAGTCAGCGTCCAGAATCTGTCAGGGTGCTGCGACACCGTCTTTTGGTCCGATGGACCGTGTATCGTGTTTGGGCCCATTAGGGGGCGTATCCAGGGTAGGCGACGACCCTAAGACCTTTATAATCATACGCCGCTGCCATCATTAGGTTTTCGGTTTTGCTTAGATTATTCTGTCAAGAACAGTTTCGCCGTTCATTGGTTTGTGAGACCCCAACTTCGTGAGATTAATCATTCATCTGTAATTTGGTTGCTTTCTTTCTTGTTCTTGCTTGTGTTCTTCATTGCGCAGGCAGGGATTAGCCTTCTTGGCGAGGTCAACTGGATTCGTGTCTTGATTGATAACCAGAGGAGTTGTGGTGCTAAGATTGCAGGGTTCGATCTTTCGATCTGAAGCCGAATCGGTGTGTCATTCTCCGCCACAACGATAGTTACCTCTACCTGACGGAAGATTAGGACCCTGTTCCCATTACATGGCCTTCTTAATATTGCAATGAGGATCCATGAGGAGCCGATAGTAAAAAAGAATCAAACAGGAAGAGGAATACGTTTGAAAGAGTACTTCTTATAGAGTTATTTTAGACATGTTTCATCTAAAACCAGTGTACTGCTCTCACTGGTGCAGATGAATTTTACATTATATGTTAATACAATAGCCTAACATGTAGAAGAAATTACCTATGCTTCGGATTGGCAGTGCCTGAAAGGATCTTTTTTCCTGAATCAACGACTAGGTATCTTATGTACAGGAAAATGTCAACATACCACCATAGATTAGGGCAAACAAAAAAAAAACTGATCAGGCATAGTGAGGTCAACAAACCTTGCAAATTCTCTATAGTCTGAGTCTAAAGTATGAAAAGTAACATAGTAAGCCATTTTAGGCTTTGTAATGAATGAATATATAATAACTTGAAATCTCCACGAGAAAAATCAATGTCATAATACACCAATAATATTGGAACTAACACAAGAAGCTATTTTCTGAATGATTGGCAATTGGTCTCTGCCTGATGTACGTGCCCTGGCTGACATATATAATTACGTTAGCACCATGTCGTCTAGACCTTGCACGTACTATAATGGTTGTAGTCAATTTAAATACGACGATTAAAGAAATAATTTCATCATCAAGGTGCACAGAAGGCCATCTGTTCTAGTCGCACAGAAAGCACTGGTTGAGGAATACCATGTGAATAGAACAATAGGTAATTAGTATAAGCATGCAACAATAGCTAATTAGCATAAGCACCGAACAAATTTCGGAACAAAATCTAAGAGCAATAGATTTAGATATATGTACCAACCCTAGTTGATAATCACCATATCTCAGAAACATAAGTAAATATCATTGGAAAAAGGGGAAAGGCTAACTCACAGTATCAAGATACAGATTTGATGTAGTCAAATATGTATCTCACAAACAGCCATGCATTTCGGTATGTCTACCAGAGTATATATGAAGGCAAGCACGCATGTCATCTATACCTAATACTAAAGAGGCAAAATTTCTTGCCACCCTAAATTTTCATCCAACCTACTAATCCTAAAGTAGCTCGGTCTCGCCATTCCCTCCCCCTCCGTGTGGAATCAGGCGTGACTTCCGACCGTGGTATGATTCTAACTACGGAACAAGGAGGAGTTAAGGGAGGAATTAGAAATAAATAACGGCGTTCCAGATGCAAAGGTACCAGAGATAAAGAAATAGTAAAAGGGCTTAAACGGTTTTAGAAATAAATTTAGGGTTCCTGATACAAAACTTCCTTTTTCTTTTTTTTTCTTTTTTTAAGCATGGGGCTGTTGTGGTGGGCCTCGGATTCAGCCCAAGGCTGGGCTGGCTGCGCTGTGGTCTGGGCCGAAGCCAATGACCCAGTCACACAACCCTTTTCCTTTCTTTTCTGTTTTCTTTTCTTTTAAACCAGTATTTTTACACTCCTTTTGACTAGGGTTACACAGTAAACATATAATATCATATGCTTTAGTATAAAGATTTTGTTGTTTCTATAGATCTATGCTTTTGTGTAATTAATTTACTAAATTTTTTATTTATTTCTATATCTACTCTCACTGTGCTCCAATTTTTTACTTGTGCCCCTTTTTTTGGGTCCACCTTCCCTTAACCACCCAATAGTGTAGTTTCTTTCATCCAGACTTATATAACCCGTGCTCATGCGAGTTAGAATAGCTCACATCTAGCGCGATACGGAGTCCGATTCCAAGTTGTATTGGGTTGTGTATATGATGCCGACTCATGAGCCGTGCATATACAACTTAGAACAACTCACGTCTAAAGATAATTAAGTTGAGTGCGAACCAACGGTGACAACTTAAAACAGATCTGGCCGCAACCCCCACCCTCGCCCTAAATGGCGCGGGCACATCTCACCAAACAGTAGATGGCGGCAGGTTGATGGTGGTCGTGCTTGACCTGAATCGATATAAGGAGCTGGGACAAAGAAAATACACGCGTGACGAAAAAACCCGAAGAGTGAAGGAAACAACTTGCTACTGAATGTGGAAAGTTAGTTGGAGAAGAATTTTAGCAGCTTCTTATTTGTAAGTGTATAACTGTCTTTGCTCGTGCCACTGGCAACGCGATAAAATGTTCTTCCGTTACAACACGCGGGCATATTTTCTAGTAAATTCTAAATAAAGAAACACAGGCTTCAAAATAAAAGATAAAGATAGGATGGTAGGAACTTAGCAAGGAGCACACCACAATATTTTTCTCTTCGCAGCAGGTAGTGAGCCTAAACCTGAAACAAAACACCACACAATCTCAGTGGAGGTAAGCAGTATCGCGCAGAATAAAACAAGACATAGGAACAACCCAGCAACAGTTGTACATACCACCACGACAAACCAAGTACATTACAGGCTGGCATGATTGGCCGCAACCACGAAAATAGGTAACCAGATCGGACAACTCGAGCTGAGGCAAGTCCAGATCGAAGACCAGATCAAGATGAAGGAGGAGACATAAACCTGAGGTGGCGAGGTGTAGTCGAGGACGGCGGCGAGGCAGACCTTGGGGGAACCGCATGGTTAGCGGCGAGATGAGGATGAGGGTGGCCTGTAGCAGTCGCTTCTTCCCCGGGCCTGCCCGCGCCCCAAGCGTCATCGCCATCCATGTGCTCTCTGTCTTGATGCTTGTTAAATATAAATAGATCTATAACTAAGCAATACATGATCTAAGAGTATGAAATTTTTGCTACAGTTAAATCATACAATAATTATCTCACCATAAAAATTTCATCACAATTGAACCATAGAAACTACAGCTATGAATTATTCTAATTAATTACAGAAAAGGATAGATATAAAGCTACAGCAAAAACTTTATACTAAAGCATGACATATTATATGTTCCCTATGTAGATCTACTCATGTAGAGTCCAACAAAATTGGATTTTCCATTTTATGATTTTTCTTTGATTTTGTATGATTTTTCAAAGATTCAATCAAAATAAATAAATAAAAAGATAAAATCGTCTTTAAAACTGCTTATAACATGGTCAGAGAGTAAGATGAACGATTTTAAAAGTTAAAGTAAATATTTTGCTTGGTTTTCGAGTTTAAAGAGAAAAATTAGAATTGAGGGAGGTAACCTGGCCCAACCCGTATCCTGCTGCATTGGCGTTCCATCTGCCTTGCGCTGAGTGCCTCGATAGTTTTTCGCGTCTTCCACGGCACACTCACGGCACGGTATGTATCTGATCAATACAGTTTGATAGACGTTTATATATATTTTTGATAAAACATAATAGTGAATTTGGAGAAGTTTGATTTTTCTTATGAACCACAATGTAGATTTAGGAAGGATAAAACTAAAACGACGACAAAAAAATCAATTCGGATGCCCCCGCGTCGCTCCTGTGGAGCGGCGCGGGCGGACCCCGACCCCAGCGCCGCCGCCCACAAATCCTCCTCACGTCTGCCTCGCCGCCGCCCGAGTGGCTCACCGGAAGCCCGTGCTGCCACGAGGAAGGCGGCGACGGGGTTCTCCTGACCAGTTGGAACCCGACGAAAGCTTCAGTAGCGATGGCAGCGGTGGCTCCTTCGGTGGCCGGCCCCAGTGCTCCAGCGAGCAGATCTGCCTCCCCCATGGCCGGATCTGCGTGGAGAGGCCGGATCCGGTGGGCCCATGCCCGAATTCGGTTGTTTCGGCCCGGGCAGCGACTGCAGAGGCGCCGTCAGAGTGGACCGGGCAGCGGCTGTGGAGGCGACGTCCGGAGCGGCTCGTCTTTGGGCCCAAGTGCGAGGAGGTGCTACGAGGGCGTGGCACTGAGGAGGTGGTGCCGTGGAAGCTGTGCAGGCAGCGGCGCCGCCTGGCTCGATGGCTGTGGCCGCGTGCGAGGTGCCATGGCCTGTTGCTGCGATGGTGACGGACTTGGGGGCTCCGGGTGGCTCTCCGGCGACGTCCACATCAACCCGTGCAAGGGGGCTGGCCGGTCTTTGGCCTCGCCGTGGTCGTCTGAGCGTGAGCAGTTCCTCGTGTGCACGCCTCATGCTTCTTAGGGCATTCGTGGTGGCCGGCGATGGCCGAGCTGACATCGGTCCTGGCGACTGGCGCGGTAACAGATAGCCATGTTAATAGTGCTAGCTTGGTGCAGCAGCGGCAGCTGGTCCGATGCGGCTCACCACGGTCGTGGCCAATGGCGACTGGCAACGCTGTGCATTGGCCAATTCGGTATGGCTACGGTGGTTCCTAAACTTTGGTGAGGCTGCGGGTACGGTGGCAGCAACAACGGACTACTACCAACCTTGGAGCATGTCGGAATGTTCGGTTGTTTGGACCATTGCGAGCAGATGGTAGTGTCACGAGTTTTTCTTTGTTCACGATCTGTAGTGGGCTGGTTTCTGTTGGCTGGCAGCGGTCTGTATAGACCGGCGCGACGGTGACTAGCCACGCATGCCTGTGGCTGGCTTACCGTCGCTGCGACAGCCAGCGGATGGTGACCCTTTGTGGATGGTGGCCTGCGGAGGGATGCTCGTGCCATTGCCTTTAAGCTTGGTGGTTGGCAAGGTACGGTGATGGTGGAGCTCCTTGCATTGGTGCAGGAACAAGGTGTTGTGTCTACACGGTGGCTGGTGCTAGGCTGGAAGGAGGCGGCCTTTGTAGGTCGGCGTGGCGGAGACAGGTAACGCATGCCTGTAACCTTGTCGTCGATGTAGCGATCTCCTGCCTATGGTGGCTTGCTGTGATCGTTGTTTCGGTGGCTTGTTTCGCGTAGCGTTGGCAAGTTGGTGTTGCAACGATGGCACACTTTGTGCTGGGTGTTTCAGTTTGGTGGGTGGAAGACTTTCGGGCGCTGGCAATGGTGACGAGGTCCTCGTTGGAGGCATTGTCACGAGGTGTACCCTCCAAGGTTTAGGTTGAAAAATCTTGGTCTCTCGGTTGGCGTTTGACGACATCCATGGATGCCGTTTTTCTCCTTAGAGGCATCGTCGTAGGGACCATCCTCACACCTAAGCTCTTTGCATGTTCCTTGGGCCGTGCAAGGTGGCTTTTGTTCATCACTGTTTTGTGGCTTTGTGGGCAGTTTTTTTTTATGGTGGGTGTCATGTTGTTGCTTCCACTATGTGGGTGGTTTTATAGTGTTTTTTTTGTTGTTGTTGTACGATACTTCTTCTCTATTAATACATGTCCGGCAAATTCTTGCATGAGGTTTTTTGTCGACAAAAGATGCTGGACAGTCCACCAAGGGGTATCCCATGATGGTAGATTTGTCGTAGAGGTGAGCGAGATCAGGAATGAGATGGTGATAAGACACAAGATTTAGATAGGTTCAGGCCATCGGCGTGACATAATAATATCATAATCCTGTGTCCCGTCTGTTTGTATTGGATATCGTATATGATGGCGCATGTTTTGAGGAGTCCTCTACCTGTCTTATATAGCTCGGCGATAGGGTTACATGCCGATCAGGTCTACAACTAATCGGGTAACAAATAAGATTTATATGGAATATTACATTCGGCATATCCTAACAGATTCTACATGATCTTCGGGATGTCGCCGAAATGTCTTGCGACGTGCGCCGAGCTATGCCGTGAGCCGCAAGTTATCATTTCGTGGGCTGGACCGTCCCTTGCGGTGCGGTCCATGTAGTCCGCCGTAGGTACCTGGGGTCAGACCTCGGCACTTTTCAAAAAAAAAAAAAACTAAAACGACTTACAAGTTACAACTTAAAACAGATAGGATATGTAGGTACGTAATGGAACTGGAATTAGGAGCGACAGTTACGGATCCAAAGAAAACTGTAGACAACATCCTCGCCGAAAAAACGCTTGAGTTCTAAGACAAGGGTAGTCTTTTCTGATGTAGGCCCCGTTCGCTGGTCTGAAACTTGGCTGAAACTGGCTGAAAAACACTGTTCAGGCTGAATTGTTGTGAGAGAAAAACACTGTTCCGGCTGAAAAAAGAAGCCGAACAAGCCATTTTTAAGACAAGCGAACGGGGCCGTATTCTCGACGTAATTATTTTTTTGTATTACGTGATAAAAGCCTGATTGGACGTTAGGAATTTCATATAAAAAAACAATGAAACAGAAAAAAAAAATCCTCCATTCTAAATGCGGCCTAAACCTTATGTCATTTTATTACCACGGATGTCAGATAGATCCAAAACTTACAAAAAGGATCTATTTGTAAAAAAAATCTAATATACCACATTTTTATAAAACTTATTAATTAAGTTCTCGATGAGAAAATAAACTAAATTAGCTTTTTTGAACAACACCACTCTCTTTTATTTTACTAAGAGTTATAAGAGTTGCATACAACGTTCGGTGGACTCAACAACCAAACATGCCGACACCTATGTCAGCATGGATAGCACCACGAGCCGTGCCAGTGCAACTATCTCTCTATCCGCACCAGTTGGGCCAGGCGCTTCCGTACTGGGCCCCAAGCCTGGAACCACATTCATTTCCTTTTGGTGAGATGAATTGAAAGGCCAGCCATGCTTTCCAGCTGCCACGATCGGCTGACTGGCGATTTTTTTTTTAAGCTGAAGCAGTATTTTTTTTTCATAAAAAACCTGCTGCTACAGTATTTTTAGCTTCTAAATTAATGCCAGGCCGAACAGCTCGTACAACTGCCGGCAGTTCTTGGTGCGGTGTCCCGCTTGCGCAACAGGTGCCGCGCGCGCCAGCAGGCCAGCTGGAAACCGGACGCCACGCAGGCCAAGCCCACTGACCTTGTACTTGCACTGTTCTGGTACCAGGGAACATTCTCTGCACGGCAATGCAATCTGGTGAGATCCAGGAAAGAACGGTACGGCCGGTGTGCATGGTGTAGTAGAATCTGGAGTACTACTACACAGTTGACGCTTTACTCTCCGAGAAAAAAAAAGAGTTTCGCTACTTATCTATTGATATTTTTTTTACTAAATCTGTCATATTTATAGCTTTAGGATTTCTACTCTAACTGTTGGGTCGTACCACACTATAAAAGAAAGAGCGAGTTTTTTTTAAGGCTCTGCCTCTATAATAACCGTTCGATCTATACGCCGTGCTAGCCATCCATCATGTGTTATCTTACTTTTCCTCTATAGCAAACGTTCAATCTACACGGCATGCTATATGAGTCCTCTATCATCTGTGATCTATGTAAGATTCTTGTTCAATCTCAAATACGTCTCACGGTACGTCTATAATACCACCCACCATACACTACGTCAGATTTGCACATCACTGCCGGTATCATCACTGCCGGATTTATGAGAACCGGCAGTGATGTACTTTCACTGCCGGTTATGAGCTTGAAAATGAAAAAAAAAATGATTGGGGCTGGGCTAAAATCGGCAGTGAAGGACCACATTACTGCCGATTTATGGTTTGAACCGACAGTTTTTTGGCGGGCACTCATCACTGCCGGTTCAAGCCACAAACCGGCAGTGATTGTGCTCTATCACTGTCGGTTCTAGCCAAAGAGCTGATGGTGATAAGCCTACTGCATAAAAAGGCTGCAACCGTCCTCTTCTTTCTCCCCTCTTCCATCCCGAGAACAGAGGCGCGCTTTTGGGCCCTTCCCTCCATTGTTGCGGCTGCTCTTCACCATGAAGCTAGTGCTTGGATTTTGAAGAATGGCTTGATCTTTTTGCTTTAAGGTTAGTAACAAACATCCACTCCTTTGATTTTGTTGTTTAATTAGCTTCGTTTTGATGGCTACATTACTTGATTCTCATTCTAGTTTTTTCTCCATTCTAGAGAGTACTTTTCCAATTGGACATTTGTGCAAGGCTCAAATTATGGTGAATCCATCATCCAAAAGGTTGATGTCTATGAACACATTTAAATTCCTAGCTAATTATTCCATGGTGGTCAAGATCATCATTGTTAGTATGTGATGCTATATTTAGTTCTTAGAAGTAGAGTAGAATAGTTGTTCTTCAATATTGTGCAATAATTGTTTTTTACTACGATTTTTAATTTACAGGGCCGGGGCTACCAATTTCAATTTTTCAATAATTAGTGTACAATAATGTTTTTCAAAAATGGTACTTTCGAGCTACAATTGTTGTTTATGAAGCTCGATTTCTTTTTAATTCTTTGTAATTACTGTCTCAGTATTTTTTTATGTAGAGATGGATCGAGAGTGGATGCATCTATCTCGAACGGACAAGCGGTACATGCATGGCTTCAGTCAGTTTATCACCGATGCCAAAGCCCATGCTGGGAATGGGAACTCTATCTTCTGCCCATGCAAAGATTACAAGAATCATAGGAACTTTCGTTAAATTGAGTCTATACGATCACACTTGATTACCAGGGGGTTCGTGCCAAACTATACGATATGGACTATGCATGGCGAGGTTGGTGTGAATGTTCTGTGGGAAAACGATGATGATGTGGACATGCCTGATGTAGCCATCCACGATGCTGATGAGGAACCCGGTGTCAACATGGAACCTATGGCCACAGTTAATAATATGTTTAGGAACACGCTAGCTGACGACATCGAGGATAACGATGGCATTTCCCAGCTGCTACATAATGTAGAGATCGGATGTCTTAGTGAAAGATAGCTGAGAAAGCTAGAGAAAATAAGATAAGATGGCAAAACACCGTTGTATAGGAATTGTCCAATGAGCAAACTGGAAGCCAACATCATGCTATTAGAGTTCAAATCGACAAACGGATTGAGCGATAAAGGCTTCGATCAATTGTTAGCTATAATAAGAAAAATGCTCCCAGAAAAAAACGAGTTACCAGAAAAGACATACTTGGCTAAGCAAATGATCTGCCCCATCGGCCTCGAGGTTGAAAAAATCCACGTGTGTTTCAATGATTGCATATTGTACCGTGGAGAAAAATACAAAGACTTGAACAAGTGCCCCAAGTGTGAAACTCCACGGTATAAGGAAGGGCCGTCAGATGAGGGTACAAAGACCAGAGAAGGTCCCGTAAAGGTCGTTTGGTATTTCTCTATAGCTCCCTAGGTGCATAGGCTATTTGCATGTGCAAAGTCAGCCAAGCTATTGTGCTGGCATGGCGAAGAGCGTAAGAAAGATACAATGATGAGGCACCCCGCCGATGGACATGACTGGAGGACTGTCAATACTATGTTCTATAAGGACATCGGTGGAGAGGTAAGGCACCTTTGGTTTGCTTTGAGCACAGATGGGATGAATCCTTTCAACCAGGTTAGAAGCAATCATAGCACCTTGCCAGTGACACTCTATATATACAACCTTCCACCTTGGGTCTATATGAATCGGTCGTACATCCAGATGCCACTACTGATCCAAGGGCCAAGACAGCCTGGGAATGACATCGATGTGTTTCTGGAACCAGTGATCGATGAACTAGTGGAGATGTTTGAAAAGGGTGTGCTGGATGTTTAGGATGAGTACAAAAAGGAACATGTCACGATCAAGGGAGTACTTATCGCTACAATCACCGACCTGCCAGGTCGAGGTTCGTTGTCTGAAGAGAAAACAAAAGGCTATACTAGATGTGTCGAGTGCTTGGATGACACTGATGCGGTAAATCTGCCAAATAACTCAAAGATAGTTTATATGGGACACCATAGGTTCCAACCTAAGGATCACCCTTACCGCAGGAACAAAAAAGATTTCAACGGTACTATTAAGAAACGCTTAGCTCCAAAATATTGAGATGGGCCTATGATACTTCGAGAACTCAACAAACTGGAGGTTGTTCTTGGGAAGTGTGGCAGAACCTCCTAAGCAATCGGGCCCACGTGCACCTATCGTTGTCTTAACAGACCTCGGATAGCGTTCACGAGTTCCCAACAACTCAACAAGTCTGTCGGGTGTCCTTGGGAAACCCGAATCATCCATGATTCTCTTTTCAAACAAGATCCCAATCACAGACATTGCAGATTACAACAGTTTATTGAAATATATACATCAGAGTAAAAGATAGCGAAAGTCTTAAGGTAACATAGTTTATAAACCAGTTGTTTTCAAACTTACAATACCATAAGTGTCATACAACCATAGTAGCGGGATAATATTACATTAACATTATTTATCATACAAACTAGTGCCTTGTCCAAAGGCCATTCATCATTCCTCATCGTCATTGACTTCAAACACAGACATGCAGCAGGGACCAAAACAAGCCTGCGCATGCGACTCACCTGCAACAAGGGTTAACAAACCCTGAGTACAAAAGTACTCAACAAGACTAACCCGACGTAACAGGGGGTGAAAGATTTTAAAGATGCAGGTGTTGAGACAAGGTAAGGATGTAGCAAGATTCAAAAGTTCTTTACCAAAAGCTTACTATTCTTCATCCTATTTTCAAGTTTTACCCCTAAGTCCTTTTAGTTCATTATCTCAACTAAATGTACATTTCTCATATACCATTCCTTCTCATTCCATTCTTTTTCTCATATTTTAGTAATTCACCAGTCCTGCATTGCTTCTGTAATGAATCGAGTCTCCATATCTGCGGAGCACCGGCAATTCGAATTGATTTAAGTCCCAGCTAGGGATTCCATATCACACGACATATGTAGAACTTAATATTGCATATATCAACCTCGCTACCGGATCCTCCTATACTAAGCCATCTCCACGCCACCCGAGAGCACAACACACCTCAAATCCGGCCACATTCTAGCCATGAGGGTACACGCTACTCCCGCCATCTCTCCACTCCCAGTGCGTGGGCATTCGTCTTAGTATCGGATTAGCCAAAGTAGGCTTACCGGAGTATGTGACCAGTACTAAAAAGTGTCTCGTTCAGAAGATCCACAATGAGTGGCCTTTAAGCGACATAGTCGGCAACATTACCCAACATTCAAGATAAGTCACCCGACTAGTCTCTAGTTCATTCTACCTTCTTTCTTTCTTTGTCCAGTATGCCATCTTTGATTGTATCAAAACCTTTACTTTGAAAGCCTACCATAAAGCATACTAAGCATTCTACGCCTTTGTAAAAGAAAACATCTTCAAGGATGGTAAACAATTAACAAGGTAGGCATTGCATCAAGTAGGTAACATTTGAATTAATCAACTTAATGCAATAAGTAACATAAGTGATAAACTTTTCAAAGTAAACAAGGTAATGGTTTTATGCATAAACCGAGGCTTGCCTTTGTTGACGACCTCGGGTTCCGGATCAGTACCACAAATATCAAATCCCGTGACAACCGAGGATTCTTCCAGAACTTGCTCAACTAGAATCATTTCACTCTCAGGTTCTACACGAAATGATAACATATGCTTTAACATGATGATAATATAAACATGATGCTTTCACGGTACATGAAATGTAAAAACACCCCGAATACGATTTTCCTTCACGATACAGTTGCAAGCCAACAAAAACAACTTGCAATCCTACCGTCAAGAACCACACATGTGACTTGACCAAACTAATCTTGAAACCCTACTAGTCACAAAACATGACCAAAACAAGATCAAGCACTAATCTAACACTTAGGGTTTGCTTTTATTTATTTTTGAATTAATTTAGAAATAAGCTAAAAAATGAACTTGTTCCAAATGATCTCAAAATTTTATGTAAGCTTCCTCATGACAAATTAGTGTACCAAAATAAATTTCATAATTTTTTGGAATTATACAGTGGCCTACAAAAATCATGGAAATTGCATTTATTAATTAATGGACTGAATATTTGAACATTAAAAATTTATTCAAATTTCAAGTTTCAAATTTTTGAACCATACTATAACATGTACAGAAGCTACACACAAATTTTCAGAATTTTTGGAGCTATGATTATTTTCCGATAAATTTCCAAAGATTTAGCACTATTCAAAATCAGAAAATACCAAAACCTTACTGTTCTTCTCTTTCTCCCTCACTGACAACCCAACCCCACTCGTCAGTGTCACATAACAGGACATGGCGGCGCTGCCATCACTGACCAGCCCAAAACGCACCGACGGCGATGCTCCAGCGAGGCAGACCGCACCCAAATGATCTACACCATCCTACGAATCCATCCCAGCCCTCAGAACGGCAGAAGGTGCACCAGAGAAAGCTCCATGCCGGCCATGGCGGCTCGGGCACGACGGCGCACGGCATAACCCTGGCAACGATGTAGTAGAGTCTAAAGCAAAGCAATCATCACGTTTAGTAGCTCACCATGATCATGCCGGTGTGCTTGGTGAAGACGGAGATGGACTGGAACGACATGGCCACGTGAGGTCGATGGTGGCGGTACTCCGGCCGGCTCTGAGGAAGAAGACGTTGCGCCGAGCGATTTCGGCCAACCCAAGCAAGCGAGCAAGCCGAAGAGGAGCGCAAGGCCGAGACGATCGCGTTGGCATAGCTGGACACGACGGACGTGACTCGACGGTGGCTACAGCGAGGAGCGGAGCTGAGCAGAGGGGAAAATGGAGAGCGACGGCGGCGGTTGCTGCTACTTATAGGCGGGAAGGAGACGCCCTACGTCGACAGCACACGAACGAACTCGCCACGGCACCGGCTGCATGTCAACATGTGAGGAAGCGGCGTAATTTGATCGGCGGTGACAACAGCGTGGTGCCGGCGGCAAGCAGAGAGGTGGCGTTCAGGCAATTTTCAATTTTGAAGTATTTACAGAATTGCCACTGCATTAATTTTGCAAATTACTCACAAATTTTCTAAAGAAGTTGAAAATCTCCAAAAATGAAAGTTGCTCAACTTTTCAAACTCTACAACTTTTCTTCAAGGAACATTTTCAAATTCTACCTCCATTTTGAAATTTGAATTTGGGGTGCATTTGAGCATTTGAATCATTTTAAAATTACTCCAAATTTTATATGTAAACTTAAAAAACTTTGAATACCAAAGTTGATCCTTATAAAATAATCTTCAACTTTGCTTTTGGCCTCAACCCCAAATTGCACATGGATTTTGAATTAGACAAAAGGGGCAAAAAGGACCTTTATGATTTGAATTCGAATTCAAATTTGATTTGTTTACCTTTTTACTTTAATTTTGATTTTTGACCAGTAACATGGCTCATTAGGGTTATTTGAGTCAAATGGCACATGGCCTCACATGATCACATGAAATTTGACCCTTGTGGTCATGATCTTTATTTAGGGTTTTGAATCACTTCACATAAAATAACAACATTACGAAATAAAGCTTATTTAGTGAATGCATTCAAAATTTTCTACTTTATGAATGCTTTGCAATGCATATGATGACATGTCAAATTTTAGTGCTAGGTCAAAATACCAGAGGTGTTATAGGAAGGGGGACAATGCAGAAGCAACGCCTGATGGGAGTGTTTGGAAGAAAAAATTGGTTTTCCGGAAACTACCTTACTGGCCATTTATGAGTGTACACCACTATCTTGATCCATGCACATCACTAAAAACATGTGCGCTAACACTCTTAACACCTTGATGGACACCGGGGAGACATCAAAGGATTCACTAGCCACACGCCTAGACATGCAACACTTGGGAATCAGGAAGGAGCTGCATCCCGTGGAGCTAGAGAATGGCTAGTTTGAACTTTCGGTTGTGTCATGGACATTGAAGAAGGAAGAAAAGCGTGCACTTATTTCTTTCTTCAATGAACTCAAAGTCCCGATGGGCTACTGTGTGAACCAGAAGAGGCTAGTGAACATGAGAGAACTCAAGTTCGATTATGGCCCTATGAAGGCCCATGACTGTCATGTCATTATGACTCAGCTGCTCCCTATTGCCCTGCGTGGTATCCTCCCCCCAAAGGTCCGCGCCCCAATCATAAAGCTTTGCTCGTTCTTCAACGTGATCTTAAAAAGGGTCATTGATGTGTCCACGCTAGAGCAGCTGCAGCGAGACATAGCCGAAACTCTCATTAGGCTTGGGATGCATTTCTCGTTAACTTACTTTGATATTTCATTGCATCTGCTCATTCATCTTGTTGACCAAATTAGAGCCCTTAGCCCAATATACCTGCATCAGATGTTCCCTTTTGAAAGATTGATGAAAGTTTTTAGGAGGTATGTTAGGAACAGATTCAGGCACGAAGGGGGCATAGTTGAAGGATGGTCAATGGAGGAGGCCATTGAGTTCTGCACATATTATCTGGACATCAAAAGGGTTAGAGTTCTAGAATCTCGTCACGAGGGAAGACTACGTGGTAAAGAAACAGTCAGGGAGAAATCTGTTACAGTAGATGACCTTGTTTCTTTTAGACAGGCACAGTTTGTTGTTCTCCAGGAAGCCGAGGGTGTGATGCCATACATTGACAAGCATAGGCAATCGCTGCAAACTCTATATCCGAGCAAGTCACAGGCTTGGCTAGATAAAAAACATAAGGAGGAATTTGTCAGCTGGTTGCGACGTCGCTTGCTTGGAATAAAGTTGGGTAATCAACTGGATGCCTTAGCCAAGGGACCTTCAAGTACATATCTTAAGTACCAAGGGTATGAGATCAATAGATTCACATTTTACACAAAAAAGCAAGATGGAAAGAGCACATACCAAAATTGTGGTGTTTATTTTGATGCTCACGATGAAAACAGCAACGTGCAGGCGACATACTATGGTTTCATAGAGGAGATATGGGAGCTAGCCTATGGTCCATTGAAGGCAGCTCTTTTTCACTGCCAGTGGGTCCGGCTCGAGGAAATCAACACTGACAGTAAAAGGTTCACTACCGTTGATCTCACTAAGATGACATATAGAGACGACCCCTTTATCCTTGCAAGAGATGTTATGCAAGTCTTCTATGCAAGGGACAACAAGACAAAAGAAAGGCTAAAAGTAGTCCTAGAAGGGAAAAGGAAAATTGTCGGTGTTGATGGAGTGACGGACGAAGAAGACTACAGGGACTATCAGGAAATGCCTCCATTCGGGGTGAACGTACCCCTACCTATCATTCAAGAGGGTGACGAACCTGCTTACATACGAATTGATCACAATGAGGCCCTCATTGTTGATGCACCTAAAGATAGTTAGATTATTGTTAACTATGTAATCATTATGCAGATGTTGTATCAGTAATTCGCACTGAATATTTAATTTATATTTTGTGCGCATCTCTACAATTTAATTATTGACTATGTAATCAAATATTAAGATGATGTTCACAAACATTATTATTTGATAATTATAGACCATTAATTCATTATCATAGAATTAAATAATCAAGACACAAATTTTTGTGTTATTTTAGAATATAAACTAATTGCATTATTTCTATTAATAAATAAATAAAGAAAAGCAAACTAAGTGAACTCCCTGTTCTAGCTCAGCGGTTAAGGCCGCACACTCTGTACTGTGAGACCCGCGCTCAAATCCTAGGCGGGCCAAACTTTTTTATATTTTTTATAAAAGGCTGCGATGACAGGCTCCAAACCGACACTGTTTTTTATATTTTTTACCTAAAGTTGGCCGCAGGGCCCTTCACTGCCGGTTTTGGGTTCAAAACCGGCAGTTATATCTTCTATCACAGTCGGTTGCTCAAACCGACACAGAAGGCCCAATTCACTGTCGGGTTTTAAACTAAAACCGATAGTGATGTGTAGATGCTCCTCACATGCCAACAGTGCTCCCATGACCACAACCGTTGGAACACTGCTCCCACCTACCCCAACAACATTAGTTTAGAAATAAAAATGTATCACGACTGCTAGCCCCTATAAAATGGCCCTTGGCCAAGAGCTAGCCTCTCCATGCATGTTGGTTTTAGCCAGGCCTTATCAGCCATGATACAATGTTTTCCTCTCACAACAAACCATGGATATCGTTATGCATCGTAGTCCACCAAAATGGTGCACACATGAGGTACTAGAAGAATGCTACTGAAGATAGAGCAACGTCAAAGATTGGAGATGCCACAAGGTTCACAGAGCCATCCGCTGTGGTGTGCTCTAGACTATATGTCCAGAGAGACCTGGTGTGCTCTGGGCAATTTCCCGTCCTAGAGCGACATTGGTTCATCGGTGCGGTGTCGAGCTAAATCCGATGTGCTCTGGACTGTACCGAGAAAAAGGCCATGTATAGCAGAGGCATGGATTCATCGATGCCACCTTGTCATCTCCAACCGGTATAGCTCGTAGACCACCTCGGTGCTGTTATTTGACCCTAGTTGGTGCTAGAAGAATGCTACTGAGGTGGTTAAATTATAATGTGTTGATACACATTGATGGTAACATTGACCTGTACACAAATAGGTCTTTGTTATCGTATATGGAATTTTAGTGTAAGGTCTTTGTTATCGTATATGCAACTTATTTCTAATTTTTTTTGTAATTTTTTGATGTATTTCATTACTATCTAAATAAATATATCGTTGTTGTTAAAACTTTCCCACTGTAGTATCTAAATAAATATATCCTTTATATATATGCACCTTCACTTTCGGTTCTATGTAGAAGCCGGTAGTGATAGTCACCTTCACTGTCGGTTCTATTTAAAAACCGGCAGTGATATCCACCTTCACTATCGGTTCTATTTAAAAATCAGCAGTGATGTCCATACCCCTCTATTTAAAACAAACTGCCGGCCACATACATCGATCCCACCCACCCATAAACTCTCTCAGTCTCATTTGTCACTTTTCACTCTCACTTCTCGAGACATCCACTCTCTCTCTCTACGTGATTTGGTCGTGGCTCCTGCATTTTTCAATGGTATTGATATGTTGTCTTCTCCAATATTCTATCTATATTCATTTGATCTATATTTATATTCATGTTTCTTTGCATTCTACATTTATATATATTCTTATTCCTTGCATTCGATCTATATTTAATTATGTTGTCACATTTTACTTGGAAGAATTTTTTGTGCATATATTTTATGTTCATATTTTTTTGCATTTTATCGATCAGGTGGTATGAACAGCAGACCTCCCCCACCACAAGAACCAGGTTTCCACCCTGGCGATGAGCCATTCGCTCCTAATGTGGCCATTCCACGGTTCCCTGTTCCACCTATTGTATGAAATATTTTTCAACATCTTTTGTTTTTTCATGCTAACAAATAACTGTAATTAGTTTAATATCATTGTTGCATGCATATATGTCACAGACTATATCCCCAATAGATTGGCTGTGAACAACACTTAGCTGGTTCTTTATCTCGGATATCATCGAGAACACGACATCTAATGTAAGTGGTCGGCTATGGACGTGTAAACTCAGTTTTTTCATCTCTCTGAGGGGTTCAAATCATCGGAACCATATCCACGGGACCAGAATACAGAGCCTGGATGTGATAAGCGCCCATTTAATTCATGTGCGCATCTGTTTAGAGGCACTTCGATGTATTTGCTATGATGTGCTTGATTTCTCGCACTTCGAATACTGGTGATATCCCCGTCCCACAAGCAAGCGAATGGTTTGCGAGCTACAACCATGCGGATGTGGTAAAATGGTTACTTATACCTGAGTCGTAGTTATTTGTTGTTTATTATTGTAATAACATTCTCTAATTTTTTTCTTTTTCTCCGCATGCAGATTGCGCTATAGGATCTTACCTATGCTGCATGTGGCTTGTGGGCCATTCTAGACCAAGCTACGGAGCAACTCAGGTACGATTGGGACTTCTGCAATAGAAACCTTGGCCAGCTCACTATAGATTGACGCCAGTACTACATAAGGATTACTAACAGGGGCAGTGGTCGTTTAGTAGGTTACATCTATGGCCGACCATTTTTTTGGTATTGTGAGGCACGAGAGAGTGCACTCATACGGACATTGGACTTCATCGATACAAGCGGATACATAATCCGTGACTCATACGAGCATGTTAGTGTGTGTGGCCTGATTGATCCCGGTACTGATTCCGATAGTAATTAATGTTTATTTAGCTAGGTTTTCAAGGCCGTAGTTTAATTGGGTTCTAATTTTAATATGTACGGCTTTGTGTGTTTAATTATTGTCATGCAAGTAATTCGTGTAACATTCCGGTGTCGTATTTGTCTCAAACTTATTCTTAGGCTTGCACGTGCCACGTGTGAAGGAAATACAAAGTTTGGGATTTTCCGGAGATGGTTTGCTACTTTATGAGGTTTAATTGAATTTCTGCGCGATGACACTGTTTAATTATAGGTTAAACTGAGTCAACCCACTAAAAGATCTAGAATGGTGCCAAACTTTTATACAGGCTCTAATATGCCCTAGGGATAAGAATTTTGTGGAGGTAGATGAAAAAATCTATTGGGTCTAAGATGAAATTCATCCTCTTTTGTATCATTTGGCATAGAGAAAAATATAATAAATAAAAAAAATGAACAGAAAAACCTAAGATCCTGTGTGGAGTCTTAATTTGGGTGTACATGCTTGTCAAAAAATTTCAAGCCATGTCGACATAGGCGGAGTATACATGCTTCACAGAGGTATATGTGCCCTTTCATCGAATCATGACTATACACATAGGTTATCGAGGTTTCTGTGGTTCATAGGCTTTCCGGTGTCGTGTTGGTCTCAAACTTTTTCTTAGGCTTACACGTGCCACGTGTGAAGGAAACACCAAGTTTGGGATTTTTTAGGGAAGGTTTGCTACTTTCTGAGGTTTAATTGAATTTTCACGCGACGAGATCGTTTAATTATAGGTTGAACTGAGTCTACCCACGAAAACATCCGAAATGGTGCCAAACCTTTACACAGGCTCTAATGTGCCCTAGGAATAAGAATTTTGTGGAGGTGGATGAAAAAATCTTTTAGGTCCAAGATGAAATTTACCCTCTTTTGTCTCATTCAGCACACAGAAAAATATAATTAATAAAAAAATAATTAGAAAAACCTAAGATCCTGTGTGTGATCTTAATTTGGGTGTACACGCTTGCCAAAAAAATTCAAGCCATTTTAACATAGGAATACATATGCTTCTATTTATTAAGTATATGAAAGAATTTTTTTTAATATATATAAACATCACTGTCGGTTTCAAGAAACCGGCAGTGATGAGGGGAAACCGACTGTGATGAGAGGAAACCGACAGTGATGCCTATTATTACTGTCGGTTTATTTTGAAAACCGGCAGTGATATATAAAAAATTAAAAAAAATTATGTCAGCCCTCGGGTTTGAGCTCGGGTCTCGGCCCACAGAGTTCAGACACTTAACCGCTGCGCTAGTATATGATATGTGCCATGGTTTATTTATTTTATCTTTTTGACCTTTACACCGCTTAATAAATTATAAAATTAAACAAAAAATTGGGCCGCCCTGGATTCGAACACGGGTATCGGGGGCTAAGTTGTGGGGTCTTAACCGTTGAGCCAGTAGGAGGTATTCAAAATAAGTGGAAAAGATAAGTTACTTATTCTGTAACCACTACACGGAAATCACTGCCGGTTTAAAGAATGGCCCGACAGTGATGTGACAGATGACAGACATGCTGCAACACGGTATTATCTAGAAGAGCAAAACGAAGTAAGCAAAACGAGGTCATACAAAATGCAACATCCAATATGTAAGCAAATAAAACGAGAGATCATGCAATGCAAAGTATCAACCCAATTCAGGTGATGATGATCAAACAAAGGATTCGACGACATGTTTTTTTAGCACCAGTAAATTATTACATCGCCCTATATAAAGGCATTGATTAATCACTAGTGTTACTAATTACTATCGGTGCTACCGCATGCGTCGTCCCCCGGCTACCGGTGGCGGTGCTCCTCTTCGCGCTTCTTTTGCTCAGCCCTGCGCCGGTGCCACCGTTCCACATCCATCGCAAGACGTCGCTCGGTCTCCTCCTGGTGGGGGTGCTCCTCCTTCTCGCGACGGTGCTCATCCTCCTTGGAGATCTCAACGACGCGCTTTAGGATGTAGTCGTCGGTCTCCTTCTGTGTGATGGCGCGGAGGTGCCGGTCCTCCTCCTCCTTTCGAGCCATCTCCAACGAATTGAAGACGACCTCCTCCACCGGAAGAGGTTCCGATTCCTCCTCTAATGCGGTCTCCTAGACTGGATCGTCCTCGAGGTTCACCTCGAGGTCCGATTTGGATGACGGCATCGATGGAGTCGGGGGGCGACGTGAGGACGACGGGTTGAGCTTCACCCATGTTGTCTTCAAGCAGCGAGGCATTGTGCGTGGTGGCGGGTACGTCGAGGGCCGGGGCGAGGTGTGCGTGGGAAGGGCAGTGCTTGGCTTTCTTGACGTGCGGTGGTGTGGCGGCCGACTGTGTGCATGGGGGCCTAGCTTATATAGGCGTGTCGATATGGAACTGATCATGGTGCAATAACTCGCACCCCCTCGGAAACGGAGCGTGCGCCTACGTTGGGAAACTACATTGAACCGCCATTGCGCCTGCGTTGAGCGCGCCTACGTTTGGGAACCGGCACGAGTAGCCAAAGGACGTGTAAACGCGGTGTCTCTTTATGGGGAACTGAAGGGCTCTCCCCTCAGAAACAGAGCGCGCCTGCATTGGGAAATGCCATTGAACCGCCATTGCGCGTTCGTTGGGAGCGCGCCTGCTTTTGGGAACCGATGTGAGCAGCCAATGGACCAGCGTTTGGTAATTCAAACAGTGGCTCTTCATGGGAAACCACGTGACCAATGTGGCCGGGGAGTTGAAGGGGCCTACGCGCAAAGCCAGGATAGATAATCACTCAAAAGAATAAATTCCTTCAAACATTCGGAAATCAGGCAATAGCTTAATGTTTTGTCCGCTGCTCTAGAACTTGTAGGCTTCGGTTCGATTCAGGAATGCAACACATTTATTTTATATTTTTGACCTTTAGACCGCTTAATAAATTATAAAATTAAACCAAAAAAATTGGGCTGCCTGGGACTCGAACACGGGTCTCGGGGGCTAAGTTGAGGGGTCTTAACCGTTGCGTCAGTAGGAGGAGTTTGAAAGATAACAGAAACTTATCCTACTTAACACCTAAGTTAAACCTAACCGCTACACAATATCACTACCAGTTTGGGGGATGACCAGGCAGTGATGTACACCATCACTGTCGGTTTACAAGCAAAACCGACAGTGATGAGCTATTTCTCGAAATAAATTAATAATTTATAAAATAGAACAAAAAAATTTGACCCGCCTGGGACTCGAACAAGGATCTCGGGGGCTAAGTTGAGGGATCTTAACCGTTGCGCCAGTAGGAGGAGTTCGAAAGAAAACAAAAACTTATCCTACTTAACACCTAACTGCTACAGAACATCACTGCCGGTTTGGGTAGTGACCCGGTAGTGATGTTCCCATCACTGTCGGTTTACAAGAAGAACCGGTAGTGATGAGCTACTGCTATAAAAGTGGCATGGTTTGAAATTATCCCAATTCATTTCAACCCCGTGCCAACCCCTCCCCCCGCGCCGTGGGAGCACCGCCCCACGCCATCCACCGCCCCATGCCAGAGCACCGCCCCACGTTGGAGTAGCGCCCCAGGCCGGAGCACCGCCCCACGCCGGAGCACCGCCCCAAGCCGGAGCACCGCGCCGTCCGTGCCAAGCCGGAGCACCGCGCCATCTAAAGCACCGCTGAGTCCTTTAGGAGCACACAGACAGCTGCTTTCCCACCCCCACGGTGAGTGCGTGGCTCACTGCCCGCTACGTGTCTGATGAAATGTCCCACAGTTGCTTACTTGAATCAGTTTGATCATGCAGTGTGTGCTGTCATATGGTTTGATCATGCAGCTGTGAATGCTAGAACCTAGGTTTGCCACACAGTGTGTGCTATCTGTTTCTTTGTGTTTCTAGACGCATTGCTAGTAAGTAGTACATTGTTACTTAGTAGCACGTTGCTCAGCTCTATTCATCAGTATACTGATAAGAACAAAAGCGTAATTTTATTTTTGGTTACCAGGATAAACATAGCAGGGACTCGTTATACTTGACAGAAATTGCTCTTTGAACGTTAATGGTAGTTTGTTTTCGGAGTACTTGCATTTTCTCTGTGAAACAAACTTATGTTTTCTCTATGAAACCATCTTCTCCATGCTATCAGCATAAAGATGCATAATTACTAACTTATGCAAGATTACAAGTAATACATAGTTATGTAGCCTTGTGCATTAAACTGGGAATATTTTCCAACAATTCTATCTTATTATGAGTTTTTGCATGTCACTTTCCTAGGATAGTATGAGATGCATATTTGCCCCTACCAACCATGTAAGTTTCAGATCAAAGTATCACTAATTTGGAAAGATGCTTATCTGCAATGATACTTGTGAAAGAACCTCGCGCCGATGGTTGGGGGATTTATAGTGAGACTAAAGACTCTTAGACATCTCTAGGAGTATATCCAAAAGTATTAAACTGGCTCTCTAAATCATCATTTGGTTTTTAACGAATAAAAAATATTCTTTATATCTTTCCTACATCTAACAACTATTACTAAGGCACGTGAATAGCTATTTTCCAAACACTCCTATCTATGCAATGGTCATGTGTTATTCGTAAATATATTAAATTGTATAAGAATCATGTTTTAATGACAACCTAATTTACTTAAATGTATATGCAACCATGGCATGGTATGTAGTGCATGTTGGTCATATGCCTGGGATTTATCGAACCTAGGAAGATTGCTATGCTTAAGTCAATCGCTACTCTGGTAATTTGCATAAAAAATACAACACAGAAGATGAAGCTTTGAGGGCCTACTATAGTCATCCGGCCTACCTTGCAAACCATGGGCAACCGGCCTACTATGGTCCAATGAATGCAAACCATGGCCATCCGCTGGCACTGGAGATCGAAGAGAAGCCACCCGCCGGAGATGTGAAGATTAGGAGAATTGCTCCTTGGTCTTGGAAAGATGTCATGCTTTTATTTATGGCTATGGTCATCGCTTTTCTTATTTGGAAGGTGATATAGGCTTAGTTTCATAGAAGAGTAGGTGGACTTTGTTGTATGTGGTCAATCAAACAATGAATTTGTTATAGGTGAACATATGCTATTATTTGGCTTTGTTGTATGTGGACTTATTATTAGACTTTGCATTAAACATATTATATATATATATATGAACATATGCTATTAGTAGTTGTCCACAGCCAACACTAACCATGATCGTGTCATAGCCATGACTCATCATCGCCTGTTACCCCATCGCCGAAGAACTGATCGGCTACAAGAAGCGGCTGATATCGCTGGGACGGGAGAGCCGCATGATCTGACAAACGGTGACGGTGTCAATCAGGTCGGTGAGAACGAGCAGCCATGGACCTCGTCTGGCCTGCTCGATCTAGGTCAAAATGACCAAGATGGCCAGGTAACTTTGGTATCATGTCACTATGTAGCCACACACGCTAATCAATTGAGAGGGTCATACCTTACTTGGTGTCTCTAGCAGGAGCCTCTGCCGGCTGAGGAGCCAGAGGGTTCGGGTAGCAAGAAGGCCAGATCCAAGCAAGGCATGTCAAAGATTCTTGTTGGTAGGAATGCACATTGGCACATTACTGAGTTCGATGAATTTAGGGATCCACTCTCACCGCCTATAGCTTTGACCAAATACAAGACTATCCTCAGGTTACTTGTTAGGGACTTCATCCCGATTAAGTACAGGAAGTGGATTGTGAAAGATGATGACCGATGGAGGGTTCCCGAAAGCGAGAAGAATTACATATGGGATGTCAAGATCCCAGAGTATTTCACTTTCCCAGCCGAGTATGATAGGGAGTTAGTCAAGAAAAAAGCAAAAGAAATCATGGGAACATGCTTCAAGAATTTTAAGGGGACATTGTACAAGAATTTTGTCCTCCAAAATAAAGAGCCAGATTTTGATGGTGGACAGTTTAGCAAGCAGAAGGACTTCTGGCAGGCTTTCAAAGAATACAGGTTATCCGAGGAGTACTTAGAACTGAGTAGGAAGAATAAGGAGAATTCACAGAAAGCGACGAATCCTCATCATCTCGGCTCTTGTGGCTACACCAAAAAGATGCTAGAATTTGAAGCAGAACTTTAAAAGATGGATCGCCTTGCTGAGGAAGGCGTTTAGGTTGAGACCGCCGATTAGGAGCCCAGATCGGTAATATACTGTATGGGGAGGAATGTACGGCACACCGAGGACGGGAGCTTTAACTCCTCAAATCTACCCATGAGTGAACTCATCCAGAGGATCTCCCAGGTAACCGAGGAGGTGAGGCAAGGGAGTCGCACTTCTAATAGGGAGAAAGACATGCTCACCCAAGCACTTGGAACTAAGGAGCACCCTGGTCGTACTAGAGGAACCGGTGTTGTTCCTTAGAAACTAGCATTCCCCCAAGAATCTAATACTTACCGGAGCCGCTCGAGGGGTAGAGAGGAACATGAGGTAGAGTATTTGAGGAGACTAAAAGAGATGGAAGACAGAATGGAAGCACGGATTGAGGCAACCGTTGAAGCGCGAGTCGAGCAAATTTTGCTATCCAAGGGGTCAGTAGTACCACAAAACCCTACGCCTACTGCATTTAGCCCACAGTTTAGGGGTCGCAGCAGCTGCGGATCGACCCCGCTCGACGAAGAAGAGGTGAATGTGCCTCATCCAGTGGACGACATCACTAAACCCGTCAATGTCAGGTTGTACATCCGTCAGGAATGGACAAAGGATAAGGTGGTGCTCGGCCAGGCCTGGCCTATGGGAGACGGGACAATTAATGGCCGCCCAATTCCACTGGGGTATGCTCGCGTCACCATTGACAAAATACTTGTTAAGAAGTATAACAAGCTACCCATTGAGTACCCCGTAGCGGAAGATAGGCCGAAACTTGGTCATAACAAGGGATCTCAAGTGGCCTAGCATAAGTGCTTCATTAAGCTTGACCACCAATTGTCCTCTGATGATGAGGACGACTGCGAGTCTTCGCCCACCCACGATGATAACTCACCATCTCCCAATAGAGATCACTCCCCTTCTCATCCAGAGCCATCACCCCCGAGAAGATAGAGGTCTCCTTCTATTCCTCCTCGTCCGACTCCATCTTCATCAGCCCTGAGAAAAGAGACTCCTCCTCCTCCTCCTTCTTGTCCGACTCCATCTTCATCAGCGCCGGGAAAACAGAATTCTCGTCGTCATCCTCCTCCTCCACCTCAGTCCAAAACAAGATCAAGGACATCCTCGAAGTCATAGAAAAGGTCTTTGGATTCGGTCACTAATGCTCCCAAAGTGGACCAACAGAAAAGAAAAAGGCCATTCAGTGACAACATTACCACCTTGATGGAAGAAAAATTTAAAGGCCTCACTGCCTTCGTTTATGTTGAAGTCCGAATTCGAAAGGCAAACACAGAATAAATACGCTACAACAAGAGACAAAGAAATACACAATAAAGATTTAAGGAACATACAGAAGTACGTCAAAGACAACCCAGGATTAACCATGGAAGAGGCCGCGACCATCTATTATGATGTACAAGGGACGACAACACCAGCAATGAAGTATGTAAGGGGCAATTTTTTGGTTCCCGATCATGAGTTTAAAAATCTAACAATATATATGCGTCATTTACATGAATATTACATGGCTCAAGCAATAGAGTCGGACAGCTTTGGTTTTGAGGTTATTATCCGTTCGCCACATGTTTTCAATTATCCTAAAGAAGAGAAGTTCGATGTCGAGTGGGAGTACTTGTTCTAGCTATACTAGAAACACGATCTCGATGTTCAACTGTTGATGTTGTGAACTATGTAAGTACCCTACATGCACGATATTACAATTAACTACTCTCTCGAGACACAAATTATTAACTTTGAGCACTTCCCATAATTTTATGTAGGTGTATAGCAAAATTTTATATTCTAAAAAGCAAATGGGATTACATAGGCTTCTTGGAGCCCATGCGAGTCAATGAAAGGACATGTCTAGGCCTCTATGGATGTGATGTGGAAGACCTGAAACAGAGATTGATTGCTATTTTCGATGAATTCACGATGAAGAAGAAAACCCACATACTTCTAGTCTACAACTGCGAGTATATATTCTTGGCTTTTAATTTTATGCTTCTTTTTTCGTTAAGATTATTCGATAATTAGGATTCTGTGATTGCAGCAACCATTTTGTCTTCATTTATGTTAATCTTGCCAAAAATCTGCTCGAGGTGTGGGACTCGAAGAAAAAACCATTTCATCATCTGGATACACTGGTATCAGTGCTGAATTAGTAAGCGATCCTAATAATATATTATTTTCTAATCACACACACCCGCTTTCTAATGTTTCTCCTTTTAATGTTGCTCAGTGTCCGAAGAAGTTATATCGGTGGGAAGCCGGTCCCATTCAAGGTTTTCAAAATGAAGGGGAAGTACCTATCATAGCTGGCGGGAAACAATGAATGCGGGTTTTATGTAATGTGGGCGATGCTTCGCTACATCGGCGGAAAATCAGAAGAAGCTGATAAGTTGGTGTGTATAATCCCCATTTCATTTATGTCTGTTAATAATTCAACAAAATGATTTACTATTCCTCTTTGGATATCATCTTTTTTGAACGACAGTGCAAGAAATTTAAGCACCAAAAGGCTGCTAGAGATGGAGATCGTCGCACTACAATCGGAGCTGACAAAATTCATCTTAGCCGAGGTATTGGAAAAAGATGGAGTATTTTCCATTGCATAATCCATGAAGTACAAGGACCAGTATGGCCCAGAGCGGCTTGCCAGATTATTGTAAGAAGTCCGAGAACATTTCTTTTTTATTTTGAGGGATCGAGATCTGGATAAGAACATTTAAATTGTAACCGTAACATTTGTAATGTTTAATATTGATAGACCTGTCATCTACGTAGCATATATAAAGCGAAACCTGATCCCACGAAAAAATATAAATTAAAATAAATTATAAAACAATAATATACGAACGGGCCATCACCACCGGTTAGCAACAAACCAGCAGTGTTGTCGTAACCATCACTGCCGGTTAGAAACAAACCGATAGTGTTGGCTTGCCCAATACTACCGGATTGAACCATGAACCGACACTGATGATTAGGACAACACTGCCGGTTTGATCCATCAACCGACAGTATAGGCTTCCTCAACACTGCTGGCTTGAGCCAAGAACCGACACTGATATTTACTACAACACTGCCGGTTTGATCCATGAACCGACACTGATATTTACAACGACACTGCCGGTTCGATCCATCAACCGACACTGATATTTACGACAACACTGCCGGTTTGATCCATGAACCGACAGTGTAGGCTTGCTCAACACTGCTGGCTTGAGCCAAGAACCGACACTCTTGAAACAACCGTAACTGTCGGTTGGAATTACAAACCGGCAGTGTTGTTCAACTAGACACTGCCGGGTGGATCCAGCAATCGACACTGTTTCCTGTAGATCAGTGTCAGTTTTTAAGGACCGACAGTGATATCAACCCAACATCACTGTCGGTATGCCACTATCGGTTCAAAATCCGGCAGTGAAGTGGGTTTTTGAACTGGCAGTGATATCCAGATCTAGGGTAGTGATAAGTCACGTTTATTTTAGATACATGAGTCAAATACAACTTCTGTCCTCGACATACACCATCTTTTTTTTATATATAAAACCAATTTGCTGCATCGAGCTAATCAAATCAAACAATAACTAATATCAGTCATCGTATTTTGTTTACGCTTCTTTTCCTATTTTGCCTATCAGGATCATGTACATGCAAACGTGACACTTGGATTCTAGCTCCAACTCCAATCCCTTCCTTCACGTGTGCATGTGACTTGTCCGAATACCGGCGTGCAAAAAATTTGTAAACATAACTCACGCCGTCACGCGTGAACAACATCATGCAAAAATCCACTTCGTGGTATAATCGGATTCTGCTTCTTCCTTCTTAATAATAAGGTTCTTATTTAGCTTCAAATCTAGCTAGCTATCCAGAACCAATCTTCTACAACTAAAAAGAACAAAGTGTGGACATCGTTTTGGTACGACAATTGCCTTGGGTTCGTCCGTCTGTCACCCCATGCGATCGATCCCACCTCCCACGCTGTCCAACGGACGAGCGAGAAAAGGAAAGGCGCGATAGAAAAATAAACTGTCATCCCTGCAATCCCCGCCTGCTTTGAAGGAAATAAATCGATCACCTAAGGCCACATGCATGTAAGAAAATAATAATCATGCATGTAAGGAAACAATAATCATGCATGGAAGGAAACAATGATCATGTATGGAAGAAAACATCAGTGGTGCCAAATAAAAGATGTGCATGTTATACATGGTGAGACTGATGAACCTTCTGCAATTTTCTAAACGAATATTCCCACCATTAGTATATAGGTCCATTCCTCTGTGTTTTTTCGTACTCCCATTAGTATATAATATGAAAGTATTGCTGTGTTCATCACCACTTCCAGTTAACTACTCCCATTAGCATATACTTCCTCTACCCCAAAATATAAGTCGTTATGGGATGCGTGGAGGTCAAACTTTCTCAACTTTGACTAGGTTTGTAAAAAATACGTGTAACATATATATCTCCAAATAAGTTTATTATGAAAATATATTCAATGTTCTATGTAACGATACTAATTATGTATTATAAATATTAATATTCTTTTATATATAATTGGTCGAAGTTAAAAAAAGGTTAACTTCTCAGGAAGCGAGAATGAATTCTATTTTGGGACAGAGGGAGTATATGAAAACAGTATTGAAAATATTTTAACTATCAAGTTCGTCTCTATCTGATTGGTAAACTTAGACATCATAATGGCATAAAAAATTTCGACTCTCATGGACACCCTCATGGATCAGTGCAAAGCATCCCAATCCTACAGCATACACAAATGACAACCTTAAAGTTATGATATTTTCATAGGGTGGACAATAAAGACCATCTTAGACGTTCTGGCATTAGAGTATATAAGTGCAGACACATAGACATAGTGGTGCAAGTGAGCACCCAACAGGAGTCGAGAGTCAGGGGTATTTGGATCCTAGGACTAAACTTTAGTCTCTGTCACATTGAATTTTTAGATATCAATTAGGAGGACAAAATATTAGCTAATTATAAAACTAAATACATAAGTTGTGGCTAATTCGCTTGCCAGCCGCCGTGTATAGGATGGTATGGAGATGTGGTGGAACTTATTCGTAGATTTGTTGGCGCACGAAAAAAATGGATATCGGAAATCTCTTCCTGCCGATATAAAAAATGATCTTAGCCACATCACGGAAAGATCTACACAGTAGAGTTTGTGAGCCGCGACGCCACGCTCTCTGTGACTGTGTAAATTTTACGAACTTAGTTTTTTGAATTAAATGTCACTTTAACGTCGGTCATATACTTTTACAGTATTATTATCTTATCGTGCGATCCGTGTGTTTTTAGTACAAAAGTTTAGCTGTCCTGTAGCAACGCACGAGCACGAACCTATTTGCATATATACTCGAACTTGTGTATATATGATTATACGGAGATGCAGCAGAACTTATTCATAGATTTATTGGCGCATGAAAGAAATGGATATCGTAGAATTCTTTTTATCGATATAAAATATTATCTTAGCAGTATCACGAAAAAGTGTATACAGTAGAGTTTGTGAGCCTACGACGTCGCGCTCTCCGTGACTGTGTTAATTTCATGAACTTTGCTTTTTGAATTAAATGTCACTTTGACGTCGGTATTTAATTTAACAGTATTGTTATTTTATCGTGTGATCCGTGTGTTTTTAGTACAAAAGATTTAGTTGTCCCATAGTAACGCACGAGCACGCTACCTATATCATATAAAAACAGGATCATTTCTACATTCACAGAGTTAGTTAATGACGGTGGACGAAAAAATGTTAGAGCATCATGCAGAGTCCTATCACAAGACAACTTTAAATGCATGACACGATCGTTAGATAAATCTCTAGACCTCCTACGCCCAGACGAATTAGATTAGCGCAGGTCCAAACACACTACGAGTCCAGTTTCAAGATAGATTGAAATGTGTCGACAAGAAACGGCCTCCATGTTAGCAACACAAGACTAGGCACACTCATCATGCATAGTGAGCTCATGCACAGGGCAAGGCAGTTTTGATGTAAGATACCAGCACGGGAGGCATTACACAAGCACGGAGGTTGGTGAACAACAAGAGCATCATCGTGAATGTGGACAACCCGTTGCAACGCATGGGCACTTTTACTAGTTTATTAAAAGTCTGACAAATTTGACTACATAAAACCTGTCGACAGATAACTAGACACTCCTAAAAACAATCTGCCTTAGTTCTTGCTCATTCCAACTTTTAGTTCCTCAAGGATGTAGGTTAATTTATTTTTGCCGACTGTTTATCTACTTTGTCATCTATCTTAGAATAAATCGACTTTTAAAGTTGTCCTAAACGATGGCATTTAAAATTCAACCAAATTTATAGAAAAAATCAATATTTATATCATCAAACTAGTATCACTAGATACACCACGGAGTATATTTTTATGATCTACTTATTTAATGTCCTAAATGTTGCTATTTTTCACAGTGTAAAGTTGATCAAATTTAAAATAGTTTGATTTAGAGTGATTCTAGAAGTTTATTTATTTTGGGACGAAAGGGAGTACTAGAAGTATGTGCTAGAAACCTCACTAATATAATCCCTCCATCACATCATACGAAGCAGTGAAGCAATCATAAGTTTGACTAGGTTAAAGAAAAGATAGTACTAATATTTATGGCTTGTTTAAATACATAGGCTAAAGTTTAGGGGTGTCATATCGGGGTGTCACATTGGAGTGTTCGGACAGTAATAATAAAACAAATTATAAAAGCCTTCTGTACTCCGCGAGATGAATTTATTAAGCCTAATTAATCCATCATTAGCATATGTTACTGTAGATTTAATGTAGCACCACATTGCCAAATCATTGATTACTTAGGCTTAAAAAATTCGTCTAGCAAATTAGTCACAATCTGTATAATTAGTTATTTTTTAATCTATATTTAACACTCTATGCATGTGTCAAACATCCGATGGGGTAGAGACTAAACTTTAGGGGACAAACTAAACGAGGCCTTATATCTTTATAAACAGGGTTTTTAAAATATATTACATAACTTTTTAATAATATTTATTACACCTCGTAAATATTAGTAGTTATTCTATACATATTTGATCAAATTTAATATTCAAGACTTCCAATATTTTCGTGGCGGAGGGATTATGTGTTCAATCGGGTCAGCAAAGCAAATATAAAATTATCTAAAAAATCAAAACAACTCTAAAACTTCTAAGGTTAGTGTAGGATAGGGAATCACACCCACATGTATAGACGACTTCATAAAAGAAATTCTCAAACATCATACTCCCAAAAAATTGAGTATGCATGCATGTATGGAGCATGCAGATATTAGCAAGATATGTTATTTATAATGTTGCGCAGATACAGTATGTGTCAACGGTGCATCACACCATATGTATGCGGGCATTTGATCGGGTATGCTACCGTCACGTTAGTGGTCGTCTGCATTCGAGGAATTTCCGACCCCGTCACGCACACTGCACACGACAAAGGATACAATAATAACACACGCGTCTTTTGTTGCGCATTCCATCCAAAATGCACGGTACCGTGATATATGCAAGCATGGTCACCACCACAACACTTGTCAAGCTGCCGATGCCCTGCCACAGCCGCCCGGTGCACTGCCGTCCGTAGTACGTACCTGTCACTAGCCGGCCGGCCAGCCGCACGTAACTGCCGCGGCCGGCCATCACCGTCTCTCCTGCCGGCCCCGCTGCCGCAACGCGTGCGCGTGCATCCTTGCCAGCGTCCGGCGGAACCTGGCTAGGTCGAGGGTGACGTTCTGGCCACCGAGGTAGACGCGCGCCACGAGGTCCCACCCCTTCTCCCGCATCGCCTTCTCCGGGTCGGCCACCACCGCGTCGTCCGCCGCGTACTTGCGCGCCAGCGAGCTCTCGGCGGCGTGCACCTCGTACTGCTCGTACGCCAGCCCCATCCGGTCGGCGGGGACCCCGAAGTCCTCCCGCGCGATCGGGGACACCCCCAGCGGCGCGATCTGGGTGAGCGACGTGCGCCCCGGCCGCAGGAACAGGAACTTGGTCAGGTCCGCGCCGTGCACGCCCACCAGCGCGTCGCAGGCGCGCAGCGACGCGTACCACGCCGAGAGCGGCCGACCGTCGGCCGTCTCCAGGATGTCCACGTCGAACCCCACCGACGACGCCAGCCGCGCCACCGCCGCCTGGTTCTCGATCACCCGCGTCCCCTTGCGCGACACGATCCCCAGCCTTGGCCGGCGCTGCTGGTCCTGCTGCTGCTGTACTGTCGTCGTCGTCGTCTCCCGTGGCGGCGGCTTCTCGTACGCGTCGGCGAGCATCTGGTGGAAGTCGACGATGGTCTTGTTGTCGCTGAGCCTGGCGGGGTCAACGATGAGGATGCCGTGGTAGCGTGTCCCCACGATGGCGCCCGGGAAGCAGTGCGTGCGCGTGTCGTGGAGGAGGTCAACCACGTGGTGCTCGGAGAGGCCGGAGATGACCTCGCTGAACATGCCGGCCCACCAGGGGTTGTACGAGAGCACCCCGAGCACGACGCGGCGCCGGAGGTGCTGCACCGTCACCCACGACGGCAGGACCCCGTCGTTGAACGCGTGGAACAGGTTGCCGGTGTATCCCCCCGCGGACATGACGAGCAACGGCACGTCGTGCCGGACGTCGCACCGGTGCTCCTCCTCCTCCTCCGGCCGCCGCCGCGGCGCCACACGGAGCCGCACCTCGGGGACCTTGTCCATGATGAATTGCTCCCACTTCCGCGGGTAGGGCCGCACCCTCTCCTCCTCCTCCTCCGACGTGCCGTTTCGCGCCTGATGATGACGGTGCTGGTGCGGCGGGAACAGCAGGAGCGACAGCGACGCGGCGTCCGTGCGCACGTCGCCGGCCATGAAGCACACGTCGGTGTGCACGCTCGAGCGGTCGCAGCAGATGGTGTGGTCGCGCATGGACGAGCACGGGGAGTGCACCTCGTTGTCAAGGACCACCTCACGGACGCGGCCGCCGTCGCCTCCCGCATTGGCGCCGCCAGAAACACGCTGCTGCAGCGGCACCGACGACGAAGAGGTCGTCGTCGGCGCGAAGAGCCCGACGTCGATGCTGTACCCGTACGGGCTGAGCACGAGGACGCGCGGCGCGTAGAGGAGCACGCAGAGGACGACGGCGAGCACGAAGAAGAACTGCACGAACCCCCACCTGCCCGCCTTCTTTCCGCCCGCCGCCACGACGTCGTCGTTGTCCATGCCGCCGATGCCCTTCGGGACGGGCAGTTTCGCGGAGGCCGCCATGCCGCGCTCCGGCAGCCGGTCGGTGTGGAATGGAACGGACGCGATCGAACGAGCTAGCTAGGTCGTTGTGGCCGGCATTTGTCTCGCTCTTGCGTCGGGCCGGGGCTATAAGGACTTGCCGAGAGAGACGATCGAGTCGTCGCACAGGGACAGGGCGGCGAGGTCGCTGCCGAGCGTGACAGGAAAGACGCGGCGGTGAAGAGTCTGCGGATTGACGAGGCGAAGGATTATTTCCATGGCCGCTAGCGTCAGTTTCAGCTTCTGCTGGCAGACGTGCGCCATTTTGGAACCTGCAGCCGTGCAACTTCGAGTCTAGTCCTGCTAGTTCAAAGCCAGCTTTATTTGACACGTCAGTTAGGCTGGAGCGCGTGGATTAATTCAAGTCTTCCAGGTTCGGAAAAATGGTGTAGAATTCATTGCTGCTAGTTGGTATGGTATAAGCTATAGCACGCAGAGAAAATATTTGTAATACAGCACATGCATACTTGTTTATGGATGCGTGCTGCGTCATTATCTTCAACCGACGTACGTAGGCCAATCAATTTGTGTAAACTTGGTCAATAATTGATTTCTTGAATGGGTGCTTTTCCACATGTCACTGATTAGTACTAATGAATCATTTCATGCGATCGCAATATATTCCTTCCGGTCATGGGCATTTAGGGTCTGTTTCAACTCCATATACACAGCTAATAGTTAGCTACTAAAAATTAGCTAAGATCATAATTGATTCCCCAGTTAATGAACCAGCTAATGTTTTACCTACCACCAAACTACACAATTAACTATTAGCTGGTTTCTCCCAGGTAAACCATGTGGATCCAAACGGGTCCTTAATATACTACTCCCTCCGTCCATAAAAAAAAATGCAATTCTCGTTTCCCGAGAAGTCAATCAGTTTGAACTTTGATCAAAATTTATTTGGAGACATAAATATTAATACTATTTGTTATAAACTTAGTCAAACTTGAGCTATTTTGACCAGCACGAATCCCATAATTGCATTCTTTTCTGGACGGAGGGAGTACTAGGCAATGATAGAGTCTCTAGGATTACACGTTGGTTTAATTTAAAATATTTTTATTATAATAGTAGCTATTGTCTTGTCTACTACCTAACTAGCTATTAGCTGGTTTTCTCCATATAAGCCGTGTGGATTCAAATGGAACCTTAATATACAAGACAATAATAAGGTCTCTAACATTATATGTTGCTTACAAGAGATGTTTTGATTACAGTATCTTTGGTTCAATTACTTTTTACTATTCCATGGAAGCATATTTTTTAAGAAAATAAAAACACTCACATGGTTTTATGTCTTCACATTAACTACTGATAGCCAGAATTCCAAAAGCTGGATCGAACCTGGTTGAAAGAAAGTGGGTGTAGTCAGCTGCTAATAATAAATGTTTTCTAAACTAGGTATACATGGTGACAAATAAGAAACAGTTGTCGGCTTGTAGCAATTTACAGAGGTTGATTCAACAGTGCATGCCTTTTACTGAAAATGGGCAACCAAGAAATGAAATAGAGAGGTGAACTCATGCTAGTATAGTACTACTATCTGATGAGAGCGCCATACAAGACAGGAAGCAAATGGTCGGATGTGCACAAGAATAGCAGCACGAAGTATATAGAGCTACAAGTGCACAGTGTGGTTGGTGCTTGGTCCCTCTCGATCTGTGTCAACAAGCTCATCTCCATCGATCTCCATGTTACCGGCTCCTTTCGTTAATTCCTCTTATTCATTCTTCATGCGTTGTGGCTCCACTTAAACGTCTCCTGGATGGACATGATTCATAGCAGGGGGGGATCCAGGGCCCGGGCTGCAGTCCGGGGCGAGTCTATGTAGGCCCTTTAACATATGTGATGTTTAGCCTAAAAAACTATGATCTTAATTAGACAAAAGGAGGCCTATGAAGCAAGATCAGACCATTTTGAATGTGAATCAGCAGCTCAGCCCGAGACGCAGCCCCGTTCTGGATCCGCCCCTGATTCATAGTACGTACATCCGCCGAATTGCATGGATACGGATAGAGTCAAAAAATTGGTTTGCATGTAACAGTGCGTAGCTTAGAATTGGATCTTGAGTGCGGCCTTAGTTTGATATCGTGGATTTTGGGTGTGAATGTTGATTTGTACTCGAAGCATGCATTTTCCTAACTTTGCATACAGTTCGGCCGGGTTTACCGACATCAGTAAAGTTTGGCATACAAAACGATCAGCGTGTACCAGTCTTTTCCCTCCCAGCGTTACCTAACGATAATCGTCCCGATGGATGGACTTGGATTCCTTGCATTGAGAGAATTTGAGAGTTCCAGGTCCGAACTCCGAAGCAGGAAAGAAAACACGCACTCTGAGTTAGGCGAACGAACTGGAACAAGTGTAGTAGACGTACAATTGGTAGCTCGCGTGAGTACGTCTCGATCAAGTCACCGCGCCGCGCGCGCGGTCTATCTGGCCGTCCATCGCGCGCGTGAAATCGATCGCACGCCACGCGCGGCGGCCTCTCCTAGCTCAAAACCGCGATACCGCGCCCGGAAACTGTAACCAACAAACCCAACCACCGGTGACCAGTCGCGCCCGGCCGGGTATCTCCTCGTTGCTTCGCCGGCGAGACACGTACACGGGTGTGTTTGCCGCCTCGCGTCTCGTCTCATGGACGGGCGCCACTGCAGCCGCCGGCTGCGCCTGCGCGCCTGATTGAGCGCTCTCTCTCTCTCTCTGATAAATCCTCGATCGATTATTCGATTCTTTGCGGTGGTTGGCCGGAGTTGCGCTTTGCATTGCTACTTGGATAGATTTGACCCTTTGACATCCTATCGCATCGCATCGCATGCAGCTGGTGGTTGCAGGGCTGGGCTGGGCTGGTGCGTTGCGTCCGTAGTACGTGAACCAACAAACTTGACCACAATACGTGCCACGCCCTGCTTGATACTCCGTCTGTTCTCTTATATTTTAACTTTTTTAAATAAAGAGTCAAAACATCTCAAATAGATATACTATAAAAATATAAATTTGGTTAAATTTTAGAGCTTTGTCTCTCTAAAAAAATTAAGATGATTTTTTTCGTGATCGGACCATTCACCTGTTTTTCATTAAGAGGATAACCGTCACCGTTAAACAAGAGCACGAACGCGAACGCAACGGCGAGGGTCCATTGTGATCGGCGGCGGCACACCTAGCTACTGGATTAAAGAGTTAAGATTACATTGCGCCAGAATTAAGATGATTTATGATTGGTGCGGAGGAAGTACTACATACTCTGTATAGAACTTTGATTTGACAGGTGGCTGTACACGTACTTTAATTAATTCGTGACTCTTAGCTTGTGGTCGTAAAACATAAGGACTCTATCCTAGAAGAAAAAGAGGATGAATTTTAATCTAGTCTATTTGTACGTGGGCTCTTACTAAACTCTTAGGTCTTGGTAGAACTATATATATATATATATGTGAGAGCTCTATGTTGTAATCACCAATATTTAGATAAATAAAGAATAATCTTCCTATCTCTTATGTTCATGTATTCTACTTTCATCTACTATGTTGATTATGTGAGACAGAAATGGAAAGGTCTTAACCGTTGGCAATATGTTTTATAACACTTTATCAGCACGACAAGCTCTACGTCGACATCGCCGTTAAAGCCGCCGCTGATCATCGACGCCGACATGTTCCTGACGCGACTACTTCGACGATGTCGACATTCCCGACATTATTAGCGGAACGGATCTGCTACCTCTACCTGCAACTAATCTGCATTGCATAGACTGCACCTTCGTCGTCAAATAGACAGATCTACGACAATGCCAAACACTCTATACGGTATGTATCTACTAACAATTACCCTACGTGGCACGTGAAGTAGATCAACTGGCATCCGATCAAAAGAAGGTATGAGAAAACACGTCTCGCAGATTGTGTGTTTGTCCTAGCCATTGAGCTAGATTTTGTTGGTCTTTTACGTAACATCCGTACATACAGTATAGACGAGTACATGAAGTACGAACGTACATGCATACATGAACAGTACATATGCTTGTATGATGGGTCTAGTAGCCATCACGGTGCCCTGCAAATTAGGATTAGAGACTGATCCAGGAAGATCCATCCTCATCGTCATTAAAGTCGCTTGCAGCAATATTAACTGGACTCGAAGATCCAAAATAACAGCCATCACTACCGGAGGCGGCTTCTTTGCCGAGTGCCTGAGGCACTCGGTAAAGGCCGATATACACTAGGCAAAGCCTAGGATGCTCGGTAAACAGTTTATCGGCAAAGATCTCTTTGCCGAGTACCAATCCGACACTCGGCAAAGAAAAATGGCCATGACGGCGAGCGCCACCGTGACGGCGGCTTTGCTGAGTGTCAAGGTCAAGCACTCGGCAAAGATACCCGATTTACCGAGCGCCATTAACTTAGACACTCGGCAAAGGCGGCCACTTTACCAAGTGTCGCCGACAAGACACTCGACAAAGTAGAGACCTTTGCCGAGTGCCTGGACCGTGGCACTCGGCAAATCTGTGATGTTTGCCGAGTGCAATGGCCATTGCACTCGGCAAAGCATGTTCCCAGATAGTTCTCAGATGGTCACTTTGCCGAGTGTCATGTCCATTGCACTCGGCAAAGTGACTGAAAACAGTCTTTTTATTTGTTTTTTACATTACATCCAAACAAACAGAAGATATATATAACAAACATCACCAACATCACATATATATCATCAACATCATATATATATATCACCAACACCACATATATATCACAAACGTCACATATATATCACAAACGTCACATGTCTCACAATATATCACAAATAAATTCATAAGCAATCCAAGTGCTCTATCAACGTTAACCACAATTGAAAATAGAAGTATCATTAACAACCACAAGTATCATCATTGATTTGGTGAAGGATTCGCTGAAGCATGAGGATCGTTCGATGCCGCCAATTGATTTTGCACAAAGGAGAAGAGATTGCATGTGTGAGATAAGATAAATATATACCATACATGAATAAAACTTTTATACTCCACTAGATTTGACCATAAGCATGAACATACAAACTAAAACATTTATACTCACAAGAGTAGAATAGTGAGGAGGTGGAGGTGGAGCGAATAGCGAAGGTGGCGGAGCTACACCTATAGCGGCAGCAAGACTTTGCATGTATTGAAGAATCTCCGCCATCCTCTGCTACTTGGCCTTCCGCTCGGCCTCCACCCTCTCCATCTTCGCCTGCATCTGCTCCCGTATCCCCCTCTCTTGTTCCAGCTGGGCCTACAATATATTCACCCCAATGTTACAATAATGCAAAGGAAAGGTATGAAAAAACCAATGAACGACGAATAAACCAGGAATAACCTCAAGTGCCTCCACCCGGTGGTGTGAAGTGTCCTGCCAAGGTCGTATGGCCAGGCTCTTGCTTGTGCTGCTTGCTCGAATCTAGAAGAGACTGGGAGTAGCGGCCGAGTCAATTACGTCGTCACCAATCCAATACCGCCTATGCTTCTTGCCTCCTCCCACCCTCATAACGACTTCTCCATCAAGGTCCTTGGTGCTCGGATCGTACTCTGACCCATGGACCTCCCTTGCCATCGATGTGTACTCACTGAGGCGGTTGTGGACGGTTGCATTGCTGTACGCCTTGGGTCCGTCCTCCGGGTTGTAGTCGACGTCGGACGTCGTCTTGCCCTTGTGGGCCATAGCAAATGCCTTGAAGATGGAGCAAGGCTGGCCACCATGTGACGTCGACTGCGAGAAAAAATGCAAGATCATTAGAAATCATGCAGAATTGAGCGTTAGAATAAATAAATAAATTTGCGTACCCATGTTTCTGCGTATCCACTAAGGCTGCGACTGCCTTGATGGTGTGCTACACCTGGGCCTTGTTTAGATGCCATCCAAATTCTAAGTTTTTTCACTCTCTCTCCATCACATCAATTTTTAGCCGCTTGCATGGAGTATTAAATGTAGGTAAAAAAAATAACTAATTACACAGTTTAGTTGGAAATCACGAGATGAATCTTTTGAGCCTAGTTGGTCCACGATTAGACAATATTTACCAAATAAGACGAAAGTGGTACTATTGATCGGGTTCAAAAAATTTGCAAAGTGAACAAGGCCCTGGCATCATCAAACGCCGCTCCCGGCATAAGTTGTGCATCTCCTCCCACTCACGTGAGCACCACATGTCCACCATCTATTCCCAGCACTGGAGATGCGCGGCGCACCAATAAGAAATCATCTATAGGCCATCAAGTACATGACATATCAGAAGATGAAATTAAGCCTACTTAATCTCAAAAGGAATCAGTATTAATATTTTGTATTTACCTGCAGGTACTGGTCCCGGGTTAGCATCATGGATCTTGCGTCCCTTTTGGTGACCTTCGTTCCAAGGACGGTCCCATGGTAAGTTACGACGGCCTGGATACGCGCCTCGTAATGCATGTCCATGATGAGTTTTTTGCAGCATTTGGTAGCCACCGCATCCGTCCTGGCCTCATGTCCGTCCTGGCATCTAAAGAAATCCTACATACAAACACGATGTATCCATTCATTATTTCAAGAATATATTGAGCAATGTAGTGTGAGGAAGACTTATCCACAACTCTTGCTTCACCCGCTCCGTCTTGTTATTGAATACCTGCGGGCTTGATCTATAGCATCGGGGATGACGACGTAGTGGTCAAACGAGTAGATCGACCCGTCACTCCAGCGTACTCAACCAGGCTAGGGAAATGCTCCTTAGACAGAAGCTGGACTGGTGCGTTGCGTCCGTAGTACGTGAACCAACAAACTTGACCACAATACGTGCCACGCCCTGCTTGATACTCCGTCTGTTCTCTTATATTTTAACTTTTTTAAATAAAAAGTCAAAACATCTCAAATAGTTATACTTTAAAAATATAAATTTGGTTAAATTTTAGAGCTTTGTCTCTCTAAAAAATTAAGATGATTTTTTTTCGTGATCGGACCATTCACCTGTTTTTCATTAAGAGGGTAACCGTCACCGTTAAACAAGAGCACGAACGCGAACGCAACGGCGAGGGTCCACTGTGATCGGCGGCGGCACACCTAGCTACTGGATTAAAGAGTTAAGATTACATTGTGCCAGAATTTAGATGATTTATAATTGGTGCGGAGGAAGTACTACATACTCTGTATAGAACTTTGATTTGACAGGTGGCTGGACACGTACTTTAATTAATTCGTGGCTCTTAGCTGGTGGTTATAAAACTCATGGAGTCTATCCTAGAAGGGAGAGAGAACGAGAAATTCTAATCCTAGTCTGTTTGTACGTGAACTCTTATTAAACTTTTAGATCTTTGTAGGACTATATATATGTGAGAGTTCTATATTGTAATCACCAATATTCAAAGAAATAAAGAATAATCTTCTTATCTCTTATGTCTATGCGTTATACTTTTATCTACTATGTTGATCATGAGAGACAGAGATAGAAATGTCTTAACCGTTGGCAACATGCTTTATAACACGTTATCAACACGACAAGCTCTACGTCGACATCGCCGTTGAAGCCGCCGCTGACCATCGACGCCGACATGTTCCTGACGCGACTAATTCGACGACGTCGACATCCCCGACATTGTTAACGGAACGGATATGCTACCTCTACCTGCAGCTAATCTACACTGCATCGACTGCACCTTCGTCGTCAAATAGACAGATCTACGACAATACCAAACGCCCTACGCAGTATGTATTTACTAACCATTGCCCTACACGGCATGTGAAGTAGATCAATTGGCATCAATCAAAAGAAGGTATGAGAAAACACGTCTCGCAGATTGTGTGTTTGTCCTAGCCATTGAGCTAGATTTTGTTGGTCTTTTACGTAACATCCGTACATACAGTATAGACGAGTACATGAAGTACGAACATACATGCATACATGAACAGTACATATGCTTGTATGATGGGTCTAGTAGCCATCACGGTGCTATGCAAATTTGGATTAGAGGCTGATTTAGGAAGATTCATCCTCATCGTCATTAAAGTCGCTTGCAGCAATATTAATTGGACTCGAAGATCCAAAATAACAGCCATGAATTGGTATGGAATCCATCAAACATATGTCGGTAAGAAGCCGTCAATAATTGTCATTGACGTCCTACTCAAAGTCAAATTGCATCCGAGTCACGCGTGGCTTCAAATCCAAACCGTCTTGCTGTACAGCCTACACGTAAGTGTGTAAAAAGCAGCCCGCATGCTGCCGCTAACTCACCGGACATCCCGCAGTGGTCCGCACGGCTCATGGTCCCCGGCTCGAAGCCATTGGCATTGCTGCCACTCCTACTGCACGCGGCCTGCACGCCGCAAGACCGCTCGTGACTAACGTCCTGATCCTCCATTGCGACTTGCACACCGCTGCCATCTCCTCGAGTAACACGGACTGCAAGTCGGCAAGTCGCTGAACGATCTCACAAAGCATCGCGGCCTACATGCCGCCTCCATCGCATGCCATAGCCCCCAGTCGTGGGCTTGTGATACGAACGATGTTGCTGTATTCTCCGCGGGCTGTACATCGCCGAGTCATCCACGGCTCACATGCCATCAAACAATGCGGCCTGCACGCCGTCTACTCATCGTCCACCCACACGTGGCTTGCTAATCCCATCGCATTGGTCAGCAATAATATGCATAACGAAGCCCTAAAGGGCGTTGCATTACATACGACATGAAGTTGTGTATTAGTACTATCTTGTACAATCATCTAGTAGATTGATCCTGTTGATTATACATTTGTTAGATAAGCAGTTAGTAGATTGATTTAGAAACCCGTAGTTCCTACATGCTAATCTAATATATGATCTTGTTTTTGTTTGGCCTTGGAAATTTTGAACATGCAGTTTGAACATGCATGACGGATTATTAATTTGATGCTAGCATGCAGCTCATCACCGTGGTTAAGCATGAAGCTTGCAGCTACATGAACCACAAGTTACTTAAATTTCTAGAAAAAAATTGTGTGTAGGCTTTTGAATAGTAAAATCCTTCTGTTTGTATGCATTTATAATATTTAATTTATGTTTATATATACATACCATGTGTTGATATTTTATTATACTCTTTTGAATGCATTTATCTATCACGCATTATGAATTATATATCATGTAATTATAAGAATGAAATCTTGAATGATTACACTAGAAACATGGTATAAGGTATATGAGCTCTGTATAAATCCTGCAGACCTTAGACTTATCACCTTTGAGACGCTCATATTTGTTTTTCCTAGCATAATGAATATTTGGGATGAATGAATGGTTAGTATTAATTCTGAAAATTTGCATATACCATAATTCTGAAAAATGCTAGGATGCCTCTAAGAGTATTTTGTATAACTATCCGCTATTTTTTTGCACTTTGCCACCTGTTTACATACAGTAAACTCATACGCACATGATGATTCCAGTAATAATAATATATGCATACCTTCGTGAAGAAGTAATATCCTGGATTTGTCCTGAATGACAGAATTATATAGCATGATCATTTATTAAATCCTAGTAGGATATTCTACTGTCACTGAAGTGGAGTGGACCTTAAGCATTATAGTTTCTTATATTACTCTCAAAGAATAAGTATATGACCAAGCTAAATCCCGAAGGTCTTATGGGACTCACTGAATGAGAAATTCTAGAAGATATCCTACATTATGATTGCATAATGCCAGAAATATTAAAAATTGAATTTTCAAGCTATATGACCATATGGGATATAATGCTGTTCTATAAACAAATACAATAAGCTTGAAGCTTTGTGATTAAAAGTCATAGAAGACGAGATGGTAAATAAGACTTTGTCTAATTTTAGAAGAAATATTTCTTGAAATAGAAAGACCGAGAGCATTGAAGTACTAGAAGTATTCAAATGTATTATCCATAATTACTTAATATCAAGTAAAAATTGAGTTACAATTTTTGGACAACATTATGAATCAAGATATATGACTTGCATATATTGTACTCCTAGAAGGATCATGATTATATATCACAACTATGGAGTAGAGCATGCATGAAGCTACTAAATGTCAAGCATAGAAGCTAAGACATGTAAGAATGGATAAGAATTAGAATATTTAAAGGTTCTGTTAAAGAAGAGCTTAGCTATGTGCTTATAGACTTGTATGTCTTTAAACTTACTATCCTAAAGTATTAGTAGTAGTGGTGATGGTGCTTTAAGTTTTAGTTCCCGTTGAATTAAGTGGATTATATAAACTCATAGAAGAGTTAATGGTTACTTTATTAGCTTGAAGGCTAATATGAAGCGTTTATATATTCTTAGTTGCAATTCTTACTTACAGTAATATGTGTCAATCTTGCATGAAATAAATAAGTTTATATGTTTCACATATAAATTATTATATATTTTTACCTATCTAAATAAGTTTGCAATGATTTATACACAAAGAAGCCTCAATTAACCATGAAGGTTATAGTTCTTTGTGCACTACTACCATGTAGGTAGAAGAAAAATTGAATTTTCTAGAAGCACATGAATAATTGGACTATACTGGCATATAAACTGATCTTATAAGGATCAATTTAGCCAAGAAATAGTATAATACATAAACTAAGTATTTAATACTTCAGCCCAGAAACTAGAAGTCTATGTCCTACCCTAAATCTGTTGTTGTACACTGAATAGTATATTGAATATGTGAATTTCATGCCAGAACTATTAAATACTAGGAGTATGATTGAATTCTATGGAACATTTGAAATAATTATTCATAGATGTATGAAGCTTATTACTACTTGAAGTAATTATAGCATGAAAAAGGGGGAGGAATTTTGGGTAAAGGCATAAGAAAATGTGGGTAATATATATTTAATAGGCATAGCCTTTCTAAATCTATCTTTAAGTGCATGTATGAGGACTTGAAGTCCTAGCCGCATTCCTTTCAGCTGAGTTAACTTTCTCTACATTGCACTAATTGTAAGTAAGCTTGTAGCTTTGCATTTTATTGTTATCTATTACGTTGGATTGAATATCAACATTCGACATTACTCATGAAAGTGTATCACTATGTTGTGCTCTCGTTGAGCTCCAACTATCTTCACTCCTGCATGAATATTAGCATAGAAGCTATATTCGTAGCTTGTAGCTACTATCTTTTCCCCTCATAATTTTAAATTGGCTAGCTAGCATGATAGTTCTCGTTGAACTAAGAAATATTTTGCTTTCAATACGTTGCGTGCATAAGCAATACATTTATCTATGGCCAAGTAGCCTAAGATCAAGGGGAGTCGGTTAATCTAAAATTAGCTAAATAAAGAAGTGACCCAATTGACGGGATGAATAATTGTGGATTAAGATGGTGGATAACACACTTAGATGATTTGGCATTTTTGAAGAAAAGGCATTTCGGGAATTCTGCATTAATGGCAGTAGAATTTTCTAGAAGAAATTTCATGTGATTTTGAATGTTGCTTATTTTATACATTTGAAGTATATGGTCCATTTTTTATGTATGAGTAATTAGATCGATTTTTTTGGCTAAATAATAAAGAAGCTAGACAATGAAATAGTTTTCTAAACCATAATATGTGCAAATCAGGGGACAACATCCTTGATTTTGTAGGAATGCTGAACATTCTTAAGTGTATTGTATGTATTCTAGCTCACTGCATTTAGTGAATAATAACCCTTGTGTTAAAATATGTGCGTGAATATTTTCCATAAAACTACAACATAGCATTCATGAATGGGCCTCCACTTGTAGTTGGAGATACATGAATTTGAATTATTTTAAGCCTATGATAGGGGATATCATTTGAAGTATGCTATTAAAGATCTAATATTAGCATTAGGGGAAGAGAAAGCCTATGTTGAATGCCAAATATTATTTTCATAGAAGGAAAATGGTCTTAAGAGAAAAATATCCCTTGAAGCTTGAAGTAGGAATAGTATCACACACTAAATCAAACAATAGTTTGACTAACACTCTTGTGAAGCATGAAGCAGAGCATATGCCAGATATTTTTAAAAATGAGGGGAGTAACTTGAAGTTATAAACTAGAAGTTGTGTTTACTAGTAGTAAAATAAATGTTGTATACTATCAAGCTAAAATCTACGGGGATGCATGTGGATTCTAGTTTATTGTATACTTGTTGAATAGAAATAAAATAAAAATCCTCCATTCTCATGAAGAGAACACCTCATGAATAAGGTTAAGCACCTTATGAAGAGGATCATCATGAAGATGAAATCCAACACACTAAGCACGCGTATCATAGTGTTGGGTACGCAGAATAATAAATTATCTCTTGTTTGGGAAATGACAAAGAGATGGAATAATCTCACATTGTGAGAGTGTTTGGAGAAAATAATGGTTGTCGATAACACTACCTCTACAATTGCAAATGTTTCTCTTATGAGAACCCAGATCCAAAAAAACAAAGTCCATGGCAAAGTCGCCTGTAGCGATTATATCGGGTCAATGAAGAAAGCAATTGAGGTTGAATCTCCTACTAAGAAGAAATAAATGTTCTACTATATCTCTGTCAAATGAAATGAATGAATATTAAAGTCTCAAGAAGAGCATGTCCTAGAAGGAATAGTCATTGAGTGACTTTATAAGTGAATAGCACTATCACATTGTGTATATCACATAATAATCTCTCATGTAGTAGAGAATATATCTCATAGAAGAGAAATGTTATTCACTAAAAATGAGAACATCCTTGAAGGATTTACCAGTCAATTCTTTTAAAAAACACCATTAATCCCTAAAGTGGATGTAGACCCAAGAAAGAAAATGAGAAATGCTAAATACCATGAAGGTGTCATACAAACACTTAGAAAGTGTATATTGTAAAGCTAGCAACAAATTGTTGATATCCTCTAAAATACCATAGAAGGTATAAAAATAATGGTGACTTTGGCAATTAAATTATCCCCTAAATGCCAAATGCAAGACTGGATTTATTATTTAGTGGTGCAATCAAAATCCTGAAGATTTGTAGAACATATAATTGAAAAATCCACTAAGAAAGAATTATAAGTATTCAAACTCTAGTATAAGTTTGATACACTATCTAGAAGATATTGAATGTAACTTATTTACCCCCACAATCCTTTGAAAACATTTATTACCCTGAAGGATAAATTTTATTTGTTTTGCACAACTAATAAGTGGTTATCTATGCATATAGATGTTCAATGGCTCGGCCCGGCACGGGCCCGTGCCAGGCACAACCCGATGGGGTTCGGGCCGGCACGGCACGTCGTGCCTACCGGGCCGTTGCAAGGCAGGCACCGTGCTTGACCTACGGCCCAGGCATGGCCTGCTAGGCCGTTTATCGGGCTGGCCTGGCCCGAGAAGCACGATCAGTCCAGCGTGCCGGGCTAGCCCGAGCCCACAATGAAGTGCAAGCAGCTAGAGAGAGAGGGAAGGGGAGGAAGCACGTGCCGTTGGAGTGGAGGCGGGGAGGGGGCATTCGTGTGGGGGCGTGGCATCGGCGCCAGTGCGCGAGGGCCAAGGGGAGGGAGGGGCGTCCCGCGCGGCACCGGCCTCGATGCCACCTGTAGCTCCATGAGCTACGGCCATCAGAGCAGTTGGGCCACGGACGACGCAGTAGGGCCATCGGAGTAGCCCGCGTGGCTCCCGCGCCTCCGCTGCACCATAGCCCTGCCACCGCACCACCGCGCCACCACAGCCGCCTCCCACCATGGCACCATAGATCTACGTGCCGATAGGCCGGATCCAGCCAAGGGGACGACGGATTCGGGCATGGCTGATGACAGATTTGGAGAGAGAGAGGGGAGGGAGGAGAAGGGCCGAAGGGGGAAGACCCATCCGACCTTGAGCTCCGGCGGTGACCAGGGATGAGAGCGCTGGGAGGCTCAGAGGCGGAGGGGGGGGGAGTGGAGGCCGGACTTGGGGAGGGGGGAGGAGTGGAGGCCGACGACTCGAGGAGGGAGCGAGGGCCGAGGGGCTGCGGCTACGCGGCTGCCCGTGCTTCTCTAGAGGGGGTGTTAGGGTTAGCCGGCACCAGGCTGCGCGGACGTGGAGGCGATGGGGTGTTAGGGTTGGCCGGGCTGAGGGGGGAGGCAGGGATGGTGTGCGGTGGGCCGCACTGGGCTGTGGGAAGGGGAGGAAGGAGTGAGGAGGCCTAGGAGGGGGATGGGGTAGGCCGGGCTGCTGCCGGGCCGACCGCCGAAGGCCGAGCCATGCCGTGCCAGCCCACGTGCCTAAGCAGTGGCCCAGGCACGACCTGCACCCTCGGGCCGGGCCAGCCCGGGCTCGCACGTCATCGGGCAGGGCCGTGCTCGTGTCGGGCTAAAAAAGTGGGTTTCGTGCCGTGCCGTCGTGCCTCGGGCTGCATGAACATTTATATCTATGCATGAAGTATATTGGTCTTGTTTACTCATATTATAATTCATTGAAGAATGATAAGCCAACATTTTGAAAGATATAGTATTATGGTACTGCATACCATTATTAAGCTCATATTTATGAAAGGTGTGGTATGAACAATTAAGTTTAATGGATGACTTTTTGAGAGGGAGCAATTTGAGTGAATCTACCTTGAACGTAATTAAAACCACTAGAATTACAAAGATCAAGTAGATCATATTTGCTAAAACATCAAAGTTTATGCATAGATCATGAAGATAAATATCTATTCACGAAGAATAGGATATCCTTAAGAATACATGACAAGAAGGTTAAATGTTGTACTATTTTTCTCTATGTGAGTTTTTACTTGAAGGTTTCTCACACAAGGTTTTTAATGAGACAACATGTGCAATGCAATTAACGAATACGATGTACTCTTTTATCCGAGAACCGTTTTCCCACTTGGTTTTCGGATGGAGTTTTTAATGAGGCATGTGCATATCGTGGTAATCGCCCAAGGGGGAGTGTTGTAAAACATATAAACTCTATCCTAGAAGGAAATGAGAAGGATGAATTCTAATTCTAGTCTGTTTGTATGTGGGCACTAATCAAACTCTTGGGTCTTAGCAGGACTATATATATATATGTGGAAGCTCTATGTTGTAAACATCAATATTCAGAGAAATAAAGAATAGTCTTCCTGTCTCTTGTGTCTACGTGTTCTACTATTATCTACTATATTGTTCATGAGGGACGAAGAGGGAAAGATCTTAACCGCTAGCAACATGTTTCATAACGGTGTGCGCCGCATGGTACGTGCCGCCTCTCGTCGTGATACTGCACTGATGAATGGAGCGTGCATGTCGTCGTTGTGGTTCTGTGCACACGCAAGCCTTTCGCGTCTGACAGCTAGCTAGCTGTTTCGCATGCAAGTTCAACAAGCACAAAGTAAGCCTGTGGAGTATTTGCTAGCCTCAGAACACGACGCAACCATAGCATAGCTAACTTAAGGCTGTTTGACAGGGCTCCGCTCCACGAACTTGCGTGCCGGAGCCGGAGCTCAGAATCGTAGCTTAGCCTGCCGTACGAAGAATCAGCTCCCCCTCTCCCATTCTACGCTATATGCGCTCCTCCTGCCTGCGTTATTTGGTGCGGCTGAGCCGGAGCCAGAGCGGTGCGGAAGCCACACCAAACAGCCCCTTAGTTACTAGCTACTCCGTATACATGAGATGAGAACTCATGTGTTGGCAACGCGGCCCGCAGCTCTATCACGATCTGACCATTTGAGACGTCATCGGCCCACAAAAAATGGCATGGAGTCATGGAGATATAGTCACACAGACAGGCTATAGTTGGTGTGGAAGATGACAAAACAAAACAAGAGATGAGATGAGATGACAAGGAAGGAGACAGCCAGGGGCGGATCCAGCGGTGGGGCAGGGGGGGGCTCAAGCCTCCCCTACCCAAATTGAATCAGTGCAAATTACTATAGAGCCCTTATAAATTTTTAGACAAAGTTCTATAGCATAGGGGGACTGAGACTTAAGATCAAGCAGTAGTGTTGTTCAGCCCCCTAAAATATTTCCTGGATCCGTCGCTGGAGACAGCGACGAGCCGACGACGGTGGCGGGTGGCGGGTGGCAGGTGGCGGGTGGCGGGTGCACAGACTGTGTCCCTCTCAACTGCAATCGAGATCAGGCTCAAACTGAAAGAGGCTGCTCTGTATATATACGTCCAAGCCATGGAAAAGTTGCTGTCGCCCAGCAGTGCAGTGTGCAGTGCTTGGGGGTCGTCGTAGACGCACATGACAGGGCTAGCTAGCTTCTTTCATGACTCGTCTTTTATTCGATCGAGTTGGCTGGGCGACGATTATTTGTTGTAGCCACTGAGGTCTCGTTTAGTTGGCGAAACGGTACTGTAATACTTTCGTTGTTATTTGATAATTAGTGTCTAATTATAGTCGAATTAGACTTAAAAGATTCGTCTCGTGAATTTCATCTAAATTGTGTAATTAGTTTTATTTTTTTATTTATATTTAATGCTTCATATATGCGTCCAAAGATTCGATGTAACGAGGAATCTTAAAATTTTTTGCAAAATGAGAGGAACTAAACAGCACCTGAGTGGCAAGAACGAAGAAGCAAGGAATCAAGTACAGCTAGCTAGCTAGCGGTGGTTAAGAGCCATGTACTTGTACGCAACCTGCCAACCCCTGGGACAAATTCACAGACGTTGATGCCTGCCAAACTTAATGCTCACCTTATGTTTAGGTCTGGCAGAACAGAACGTACGTACGTGCCAATGCAAGCCTGCAGGAATTGAAGACCGTGTAATTGTTCATCAGGTATATGAGCCACGCATGCACTGCCAGAATCTGTGTACATACGTATACTACCTACGTGTGGTTTGAATTAGCAGGGTACTTGCCAAACTAATAGTTTCCACATCATATCTGCCAAACCTTTCTGCTGGCAAACCTGGGCATCGATCGGCCGGGTCACGTCGGGATGAAATCGAAATACTTGACGTGGTTTACTACAGAAATGAGCTTTAGTCCCACTTAAAAACTGGCTTTACTCCCGGTTTTCTAACCGGGACCAGCAATCCGGTGCTAAAGATGTTGTTCTTTAGTCCCGATTTACCACAACCGGGACTAAAGATCCTCCCAGCTTTAAAAAAATAATGCCTCCCACCGCTGCGCCATGTGAGATTCAAACCCAAGACCTCATGCACTGCCTCGCGCGTAGCTTACCACCTCACCTACACAACACATCTAATAATGGATGTGATACTTTTCTTTTGAACTAACCCATCCAAGGACCTTTAGTCCCGGTTGATGTTACCAACCGGAACTAAATGGTCCTTTAGTCTGGGTTGGTGTTACCAACCGGGACTAAAGGATCTACCTTTAATCTGGATTGGTATTACCAACCGGGACTAAAGGTTGGAGGACTTTTAGTCCCGGTTTAGCCGTTGGACAGGAACCTTTAGTCTCGATTGGAGACACCAACCGAGACTAAAGACCTTCTAGTTCCGGAGGTAAAAAATACCGAGACTAATGTCAAATTAAAATATCGTTCTAAAGTCTATTCTCTACTAGTATTTTGCAACCTCACAATCGTCGTCGTCGTCTCAACGGTTGTTGGCCTCGCTCCTGGCCGGAGCTGCCTCGGCCGGGGGCCTGGAAGGCTAGCTGGGATTGAGATTGCTGCCTTGCAGGTGCTCAACCAATTATGCGAACACCCCTACATCGGCGTGAGAGATACCGGGGGCTTCAGTCCTTCAGAGTTAGCAGGCTAGCAGCTAAGCTAATCATCCCCGCTTTTGTGACGAGGAGGCTTCAAATAGCAAGCAAAGCATGTTCTTATATAGACTGATGTTTGATCTCCAAGCGAATTTTAATATGGTTCGCTGTATAAACATGATCTATCAGACACGGCTGCACATTCAGAGCGACTGCACGGTGACGAGTGGTAAAGCTAGCCATGGAGGATTACTGGTTGGTGGAAATATATCATCAACACTTGGAGCTCGCGATCACAACAGTAAGGAAAAGGGACTGGACACAGTTACTGTATCATCCAAGACTCCTAGCTACCTAGACCGATTCGGCAAACGCAACAACGATGCGTGCCGTTGCAGCTTAATCAGATCTTGCTAAAAAAAATCCCAATCAGATCACCGACAGGATGATGCAAGAAGCAACTCCTTTGACTTGGATTGTTTCCGAGTATACATATATACCAAATGAAAATAAGAGCATGGGCCTCAAATGCGACCCGTTCCATGCTTTGCCCTCGTTCCATGTGCATAACCGTCATGGACCTACTTCAACGAGCTCTTAAACCACTCATAGAATGTCTCTTAGTACAACCATATGTGCTACCTTGCAACTTGGATACAATAGATGACAAGCACTTAAATAAAAAAATATATATACATAATGTTTTGTCGTAAATATGGCAACATATCAAGAGTCACATCTCATTGTAGGAATGGGCCGGAGTACGGAGTTGCTTTCATGCTAGGTTGTCAAGTTCTACGACCCACAAGGAACTGCCTGGCGTTCGATTTCGGGTGGCTGGAAGTCTAGGACTCAGATCGCTGCCTGGCAGACGCTCAACCAAACACCCCTACATCGGGGCGATAGATACCGGCTTCAGAGTTGGTTGGCTAATCTCTGCTTTGGTGATGAGGAGGCCGGAGATAGCATGTATGTTCATATATCAGCTGTGTGATTTTATTTTATTTTAAATAAAACATCAGTTGACATAAAAATGTGACGATGTGATCGACACATAGCAAGTCGAAAGATCTGAGTGGAACGAGACCAGATATCTGCTTGGCTTCAATACAGAATCAGTCGATTCTAAAAACCCAACGACATGCCAGTCAATTTGACGTGCAATTGACAAGAAAAAATCTTATCAATAATTTAAGGTGGAATATATACCAAACAGTTCCAAATGTACGACTAGATAGTCGATTCAATGAGGCTCAGCGTATCCATGGAAAGAGTATAACATGCGAACAAATCGATTGTCTAATATAAATGAATCTACAAACAATTTGAATATAATCTATTATCATCAACAGTGAGGTTCGATCGGATCGATGCAGCTATGATAATGATAATAAACTAAAGCCAAAGAATCTATAAAACCATCTATATATTGACAGATTTACGAAAACATGATATATGCGTGAGAGTATAGGCAAATCGGCTAAAATAGCCGATACAGTCATAGCAAACAAACAGAGTACATATTTTGATCATGAACAAGACCACTAATCGATAATTTCTAATCTAAAGTCTTATCAGTGAGGTTCAACCAGATCGATGCAACTATGATAGTGTCATTAGATTAGATCTCATTAACTAGTGAGTTTATTCAAGATTGAAATATGTCTTTGGACGCATACTATGTTTGACTGGAATAGAGATAAAACATCCGATTTAGCGGAATTAAGCCATCAATTATAAGATTTAAAGCATGACCAGCTCAAAGGATGATCAATTAAGATGATATGATGCTGATCTATCTCTATTTCAAATCGGGTGATTTTGTTATAATTAATAAAATATTAATTATAGCAAGATCAATAACTGATGAATCAACCAAAAACAGCAAGAAAAATCTTACTAATGTTAGCAGATTCAATAACTAGTGATATTGTATTAAACAACAAGTTATTTAACACAAGATCGATAACTTTGATCTATATTGTGATTCGTAAGAGATCAATCAGCTGATGCAGCCACAAACTACGATACAGAATGATAACTAACTTATATTATGGCTCATAAAAGATCAATCAGCTGATGCAGCTTTACAAGCACAATACAAGTCGTGACAGTACTCATAAGTAAGCTGGAGGTCGTTCAGTCGAAGCAACTTTGTTTGCTAAAGAACTCGTCGAGATCTATAATACTCCTACTCCTAATGCGATGGCGAAAGCCGGAAATATTGTGTTGATTGAATGTTCGTTCCCTTTACAATAACCAGGGTCTAATATTTATACCCAGAACCTAAACATAAATCCTACTCAAATACGACTCATTATAATTCTTGGAATAAAAGAAAACTTCCTAAGAGTATGGGCCTCAAACACGATACTTCAGTTTGATGCTTTCATTTATCTTATCCAGTTATGATATTCTTTAAAGCCCCGTTTGGCACGGCTCCACTTCACCAAAGAAGTTGTTTTGGGGGGCTTTAGCTCCATGAACAGCTCTATCGGTGGAGATAGAGCCGTTTTGGTAAATTGTTTGGCAAAATAGCTCCACGTATAGAGTTCCTTAAAATATGCTCTCACAGAACGCCATATAGGATGAGGTGAAGTCGGGAGAAGCCACTATTTTTGGCTCCTTCCCACCCCAAAACTCTGTGAGAGCATGTTTTTAGGGGCTTCATCGATGGAGCCGTTTCATTTTACCTCATTTGACAGAAAACAGCTCTAAACGACTCCTAAAGCCGCTGGAGAAGCCATGCCAAACGGGGCCTAATTATTACCAATTGCTCCATGGATTGGCAACATTACAATTTTTGGTTATTGGAGATATACCATTACAATTCGACTAATTCAAACCATACCATTACAATTGTGCGATACTCGGACCAACGCCATGGGATATGTTCAGCGACATCTTGGGGCCACCTACAGCGTATAAGCTGCCTCCGTATTTGCGTATGGACACCCATGCCCTTGGGTCATTTGGATAAGGTGCCTCTGTATCCCACCTAGGCTGACTGCTCTCTTCCTCCTCACGCTCTGTCTCCTCTCACTCACCCTCACCCCGACGACGGTGGGGAGCAGGACGGCGGCGACCCTGTCTTCGGCGGCATAGACTGCGACGACCAGAATCACCCAGCTTGCGTGCGTGCTATGATGCACCCTATTGCGCGCAATGGGTGAGACGCAGCCGCACGGCATGACGGAGATGGTGGACGACGAGGGCGGGTATTTATCCTCTGCCTCTTTTTCTTCCCTCTATAGTGAATGAGCTCGTCCCCGGTAGATTTCGTTGAGGCTATTGATAGGGATTCATGGGATTTGGGGTTGATTTTGTTTGTTGCTAGGGTTTCGTTGTTCTCGCTAGTGATGAAAGTAGAAGGATTCTATACCAAAAACAGTACTGGTAGAAAAGCATACACAAAGGGACGCTTGATTAAGTGGGATGTTGAAGTAGCTTCATTTTCCTTCGATTTGCTGTTGACAAGCCTGCGCAATGAGTTCTAGTGGTCCAGTAGCTAGTCTCCTAGTGTGTGGTTCTTTGACAAAAGGCTATGTGAAGATGTGAGAATAAAAAATGATTTTCAGATGCATGACTTGTTTGAAATGTATAAGGATCAGATGCGCTGTGAAGTTCTTGTGTTTGCTAGTTGTCTTAGACAGTCTGATGAGTTTACAAACCTAGACCCAATATGTGTGATTCCACCTGAGTTTTCTATTCACGGCAACCCTAGTAGTAAAGACATTCCACCAGGGGATGGGAATACCATCAGCCCTGATGACAACCATGTAGCCTAGCCTTCTGATAATGATGAGTATCCATTAGAGCCTGAGCCTGATAGGGAACCTGACATGTTTGACAATGATGAGGAGTATGTCGGTGTTGACGATGAAGGACTGTACATGCCTGTGCAGGCAGCTAACAATGCAGAACCTTGTAACAACCATGCTCATACTGCTGCTGATGATGACTATGTTCATGTTGCTGATCAGTTTGATGATGTTGGTGCTACTGAAGGAGGTGTTCCTCTTGAGCCAAAGGTAAATGATGCAGATCCAAAGGAGGTTCAAGTTATCTATGATCCTGAAAACCCCAAGATAGAGAAGGGAGAAAGATTTACTGACATTGTTGCATTTAGGAAGGCAATGAGACATCATGCAGTGGTGAAAGGGTTTGAATTTGGTAAAATCATTACAGATAAGACTAGGTTTATTACTACGTGTAAAGCTGAAGGGTGTCCTTGACGTATACATGCTTCAAGGATCTTTGATGGCAAGACAATAGAGGTGAATTGAAGTTATGACATCTCTTTCATTTTGTTACCAGTTTTCCACCTTATAATTTAACAATTTTCTGTCTATGTGTGCAGATCAAAACACTATGTGCAGAACATAAATGTGCTACTACTAAACTCCAAGAAACCAAAACGGCAACCCAAGGCTGGGCTGTAGAAAGGTTAGGGGATTGGTTGAAGAAGCATCCTACTAAGACTCCAATAGATTGGAAGGACAAATTAGAGGGTGACTATGGTATCAAGCTCAAGTACTCCAAAGCATGGTCTGGCATGAAGGTAGCACTAGAGCAGATCCATGGAAAGTATGAGGAGAGTTTTTAGCTTCTGTTCAATTGGGTAGCTCAGATTGCCAATTCATCACCTAGCAGTCATGTGCAGATAGAGGTAGAGATGGTTGAGGGCAAGGAGAGATTTAGGAGGATTTTTGTAGCTCTTAAGCCATGTATTGATGGCTTTCTAGAGGGATGCAGACCATTTATAGGAATTGATGCTTCATGTTTGTATGGCAAGTACAGAGGATAGTTGGCATCTACAACTGGTATAGATGGGCACAATTGGTTGTATCACATTGCATATGCAATTTTTGACACTAAGAATGAGGACAACTGGACATGGTTCATGCAACAGCTGCACATAGCCATTGGTGATGTTCTAAACCTTGTTATTTGTACAGATGCTTGTAAAGGTTTGGAGAAGGCTGTTGGAGCTATATTCCTAAATGCTGAAAATAGGGAATGCATGAGACACCTTTACCAGAATTTCATGAAGCACTACATAGGTGATGTTTTCATTGATCACCTATACTCAGCAGCTAGGAGCTACACAAAAGGAATGTTCAAATGGCACATGAAGAAAATATTTGATTTTGCACCTGGAACAATTGAGTATCTTGACACGCACCATAGTAGGTTATGGTATAGGAGTTCTTTTTCTAAAAACAACAAGTGTGATGCCTTGACTAATAATGTGTCAGAGAATTTTAATGCACAAGTGAAGAAATTCAAGGGTCTATTGCTGCATGAACTAGTAGACAAGTTGCAGGAGTTGATAATGGAGAAGAGATACTTGAGGAAGAAACTGGCTAGACAGTGGCATGACAGGATTCTCCCTAATGTTATTAAGGAACTTAATCTGATTAGCAATCACCTGACGGTCCTCAAAGTATCTGTAAGTGATGATGACATTGCTAAAGTTACCATTGTGGACCAATGGAACAACCAGAAGCGTGAAACAGTAGACCTACAAAATCACAATTGTTCTTGCAGGGAGTGGCAAGTCACTGGAAAGCCTTGTAGACATGCTTTGGCCTAGATATTGTCCAATAGAGGGATGAAAATAGAAGATTATGTGCATGAGTACTACTCAGTGGCTAAATTCAAGAAAGCTTATGAGGCAAGAGTTGAACCTATACCTGATAGATCCCAGTGGCCTGAAGTTGATCTTGGGTTCAAAGTGCACCAACCATTATTGGGTAGAGGACCAGGGAGGCCAAAGGTGCAAAGGATTAGAGGATGCATGGAGAAAAGGGCTACCAAGAAAAAGGTGAGATGCAAAAGATGTGGAGGATTTGGCCACTTCCAAAAAAGCTGCAAAGAGCCAGAGGTTGGTCAAGATGGCGAAAGAGGTCCATGCAGGAACCATTGCAGAAAGAGGACCATAGAAGATGATGCAGGTACCTCACAACCACATGTGAACAAAAAGAAGAAAAAGAAGACAACCACGGCCAAGAAAAAAACACCTGTGAAGAAGAAGCTGAAAAGGGCAAAGGCAAACCCACCTCCCACTGTTGTGACTAGTATCACAAAGCTTGTCTTTGATCCATAGTCTACTTGACAAGGCTCAAAATGTTCTCTGATGCTTTTGGCAAAAAAAACTTGTAATGTCATGTAATGCTTTTGGGCACAAAAACTTCTCTATGCCTCTGATCATTTTGGGCACATGAACTTGTAATGGTAGTCTATGCTGTTAATGGCCTCGAAACACTATGTAGTGAATGCTGATGTCCTATTGGGTAATACTTCTATGAGATGCACTTGACTGATGGCATCAAACACTTATCTAATTTGTTTATGTGAACTGGTCTATGTTAAATTAGGCATTATTTCTGTGATAGTTGGCATGCTACTTGTTCATTTATTGTAGTGTAAACCAGAACCTGAGGTCTATGGTAACTGGAATGCTCCTGAAGCAGTTACAACAGATGTTGTCATATACTACCTACGGTTGTCATATACTGCTGTCATATACAACAGCTGCTCTTTCCTCTCACCAAGTGACAAGGCTGCTGTTGTTGGTGGCAATGTGCTAACGTCTCAGAGAGTGACTAATGTTATCCTAATGGCTTTTCAAGCCTGTGCCTGCTCTCAGGGCTGCATGAACAATTTGACCTTTGGGGACGCCTTTGGTTACTATGAGACCATTGGAGGTGGATGTGGAGCTGGGCCAACCTGGGATGGCACTAGTTCAATGTCACATGACGAACACAAGGATGACTGACCCTGAGATCTTTGAGCAGCGGTACCCTGTTCTTTTGCACACATTTAGTATCAGGGAGAACAGTGGAGGTTCTGGATAGTTGGCATGCTGCTTGTTCATTTATTGTAGTGTTAAGTTTCGACAAACATGCTGTAGAAACTTGTTCATAAATTGCAAACAAACACAGCTCCAAGTACAAACCAAATGCTTACATTACCCACTCATCATGAGAGTGGACAAAAGCTACCCAAATTCTAAGCTAACACTATCTAACAAAGGCTACATTACATGAGAATTCATTTCATCCATACAATAGCCACCAGGATAGTTACAAAGATTGCCAAGAAAACAACAGCTGCATTGTCTAAGACAATTGGACTCTTTTCCTTCTTAACCTCATCTTTTAGTTCTTTCACTTCAGTCTTCAGGCTGCCAATCTCCAATTTGATGTCACTGAGCAGCAACTTCAAATCAAGTGCCACCATCTCGAACCCTCCAACAGTAGTAGCAGCAGGCTGCTGGACAACTTGAACAAGACCAGCTGGATTGTGCCCAGAAACAAAAGAACTCTCGAACAAATTGGTAGGATTATTGTGCAAATAGAGCTCATATGCATCCTCAAACCATCATTTACCACACCTATTTGAGCACCTGTAGTAGAAGTTGTCGTTCTTGCTCTTGCACTTGACGACAGGCACCAAGCACTGGGGGCAGTCCACGAGAGGGAGAGTCCTCACCTGTTGTGACGAGATAGAAGTCGTGGTGGCCATGGGCAAACGGCAACGGCAACGGCAGCTGGGCACAATGGCGGAGCCGGCGGCTGCAGCACCTAACCCTAGCGGACGGGAAGGGAGGAGGCGAACAGAGCGCGGCGAGGAGGACAAACAGAGCGCGGCGAGGAGGAAAGGGAGAGCCGGCGCCTGGTGGGCCTTATCCAATTGACCCGAGGGCATGGACGTCCTTACAGAAATAGTGAGGTAGTGTACACACCTGCAGGTGGCCCCAAGACGTCGCTGAGCGTATCCCATGGTGTTGGTCCGAGTATCGCACAATTGTAATGGTATGGTTTGAATTAGTCGAATTGTAATGGTATATCTCCAATAACCGAAAATTATAATGTTGCCAATCCAACCAATTGCTCCATGTACTTTTTCGCCATAATTTCATAAACTAACGCCACTTTGCATTGCACCATCATCACGTGTGTTAGTCATGTTTATTTTACACTATCTTCGACGTGTTTATATTAATATTACTAATTCAAGTATTCTTATGAGACACGCAAAAAAATAATTCAATACATTTTTTAAAAATATCAAAAATATTTGGCCTTCAATTTAATAATAGTAGCTATTGGATCTACCATGTTTTTTTCTAAAAAAATATCCGCGTATGGTATTATGAAAATACATAAAGTAATACATTGTATTATTTGTATCTATAGTTGCTTACCTCTACTCATTAAAGATAATACAAAGTAACCATAAATTGTTTTTTTTTCAAATATCCATATATATCATAATAAAAAATATAATAAAATTGGAATCTTGGATATGTATTTAAGGAACCTACCTTTGTAGTTATAAAAATAAATTAAAATGTCATCCAAACCTCTTGCCTAAATATCAATATAAATTACTATAAAAACTAATTCAATAACCATAAACTACTGCAAACACATGATAGATATGTGCCCACGTGGATGAGTGATGGGTGATTGTCAAGAGATGATCGAGCTTTGGTTTAGTTTGTTGACACTAACCTTGGCGTGAGTACTGGTGTGTGCAACATGTCTCTTGTCTTATGATGTGTAGGTGTTGAGCGTTGAGACCGGTCGATGGCAATGGAGAAGGTCAAGTGGGTTTGTGTCGATGGACCAGGAACGGTGAAGGATGGACGTGGAGGTTTTGACCAAGGGACAGATGGGTGGAGGATGAACCGTGGATGGCTAGCACTTGGCAACGTCGACAACCAAGTGTACATGCGAGGATGAAAGCGTAGACGGTGTTGCCCGAAGTCAATACGATGATTGACCAAGTCATGGCGAGGGCATGAGCATTTGGTGATTGGGCGGTCGAGGATGAGCGGGACACATGTCATGATCTTGGAGGAGGCGTAGTGGCTATGTGACTCCAAGTGGGTTTGGCGGTCTGGGCCTTAAAACCATGGGCGATGGGTTTGCCGAGTTTGGGCCTCAAAACCCGAGGAGGATCTCGGGCGGAGGGGGGCATGTGGCATCATCGGAGAGGTTGCGTCGAGACGAATCTTGTTCATGGAGGGATGGTGGTCGTCGATGCAAGGAACTAAACTTAGACCATTTCGGCCCTATGGTTAAGTGGTTCAGGGAAAATATCTAGATGTATTCTTGGATTGTGTAATAGCTTTATAAATAAGGATAGAGGCTGTTCAAGACAGTCATCTTTCCCACTAGTCATTTGCTTAGGCTAGCCAAGGTTAGTTATATATAATATACTCCTATAATTTAAGCATGCCATAGTATAATAAAACTAGAGATTTAGTGTGCGATGCATAATAAAACTAAAGGATTGGCTAATCGAAGATGGATAGTTTTTATACAGTGGTCTTCATGCATCTTGTTATATATAATATACTCCTATATATCACACACTAAATTTGTAGTTTGTAATACGATTTCTTAAATATGTAGTTTTAAAAACCTTGGTGTGTTAAATATGTAGTTTCTATACAACTTCTTATTTTAGCTTTGTGGTAATTTAGTCAAGCAGTTAGTTCTATAAAATTTATTCATGAATCTTTTAAAAAATGTTGTTCTTTTTGTTAATATACTTCTGTATCCTTAAATTGTTAGGCCAATATTTATGTACTACCGAAAAAAGTGTGGTGAAAGCTACAGTTCATGCTCGAGGAGAATCCATCATCCAATGCGGTATTATTGTCGCTTGCAAGGCTAGATCTGCGTATGTAATAAAAGACACGCTTGGTTTGTTAGCATATGGGAAGGAGGAGAATAGAAGTGGAATTTTCATATGGACAAATATCAACCCTTGCTAAACCAATTTCATCTTTATAATGATATTTTTAGTATTTACTGCAAGAAGCTCGCAAAGAACTACATGCTTTTATGTGTATGAGAGTGTTAAAGATATAATAACTCCGGTGACTATAATGTAAGTTTTCTTCCTAAACTTAGTTTGTACTGCTAATAATGCAAAATTAACTCTCAGATTTGAATTTCAGTTCGTGCTTCTAGTTATGAAAATTTTGATTTACTATTAGGTAATTTGAAGCAAATCTATTCAGCATCGCCAGGATAGCAAGCGACATGTCAGGATTCGAAACACCCATTCTTAACAAGAATGGGATGCTTGTTGGTATCATTTGTCTGCCAAAAGTATTCTCGCAATATAGGATGCTTATTAGTATGTGCTATTCATTTGAGTATCATTTGTGTCTGCCCAAAGTATCCTCGCAATAGCAGATGCAATTGAGAGGAGCCAAGATATACCCTTTCACGGTAATGATTTTACATTCTTGGCTTAAGTAATTATTTGAGTAAAATGCGCTGGTAACTTTTGTATTGTTCCTTCTTGCATGTATTGTACAGAGCGTTCAAGCTGCTTTAGAGCATTTATATAACGTTATCCGAAAGCTATTGAAAAGGTGATAAATATCCGTTCGTTTGACTTGTATTGTTCTGATGATTAGCATTGATGGGAGAGTTTCGTCCTATAGCGCCGACGTCATGCTTCTTCTTAAGTGAAATCTGATACTGATACACCTTGATGGCGGTATAGTAATACAACACTATACATATGAGACAGCTAACCTGGGAGCTTCAGCCTTTATATTTGTTCTTACTTTTATTTTTGTCCTGTAACCGAGATGTTGGGATAAATGCCCATTGAATTGAACAAAAAATATTCAAAGTTAGATTTGAACGGTCTACTCCTAACAATTGCACCGGCCGAGCCAAGCTTGTTAAGTTGAGATGTTGCTGACTTTTCTGACGAACAACCTAGAACATCGCCCAGGGTTGGGAAGAAGAAAGCGAGGTTCATTATGAGTTATATGATACCTCAAGTCAAGTCAAGTTTATAGACCCCCGCAACTCAAATATCAGGAATCACACAATTCAACTTTCAAAAGTGATCAAGACAATGTATCCTTTGATGTACGTACTGATGTCACTTACATACATTTAAATAAAGGTCGAATTGAAGAATATATATTGTGTGATACCAGCGATCCCAAGTAGTCGCCTGTCTTCCCCTGCAAACCGGTGGCTACTTGGGAGCACGTGTTCACGCACTAATCACCCAATATTGATGTGGAACGTGGCAATGCGCGACGTGCAGCGAAGCAGCAGATCAGCGTAGTGCATCGGGCTCCCCTCACTCTTCATCTCTCTCCTCTCCTCTCTACCCGCCAGCCTCCTCATTCCTCTCCATCCACGGATCCACCGTGTTTAGATCTCAGCGCAGCCCACCCACCGAACAAGATTCATAGCAACATGCCAATTCTAGGAGTTTTTTATTTCTATATTGGCATACATGCTAGTTAGACGATGACGCGCTTTATTAACAAACCTTAGATACCATATGTATCATGTGTGGCAGGTTTGATGAAGATGGCGGACATTTGTTCTTCAAGTGCAAGAATGTGTGCAGCCTGTGGAGTGAGTTGCAGCTAGAACATGTTAGAAAATTAGGCATTTTTATGGTCAATTTAATCCAGAAATAAAATATCAGTAGGTTTGTGATAATATATATGTGCATATGTATATCACTAACGAATGCTATAACATGCAAACATGACATACAGATCGATACAGTAAGAACGCAAAATGCGGTAATCACATAGATAAGATTGTACCCAACGGAGGGTCTCATACCGAGGGCATCGGAGGCTCCATTCGCACTAGTCGACATAGTGTGTTGCTCGAAGTCATAGACCACAGTCGATGTAGTACGATGTTTGCAGTGCAGTTCCATGAACGGATCATCAGGTAGAAGACAGGTTCCGCGAGAAAGAAGATGTCAAACGAGCAGTCGCGGAATCGCTCCCCAAAAACCTAATCGCCGCACACCCCATGCAAGGTTCGCAGGCGGACAAGGGTTCCGAAGGCATCTCCTCTCCCGCTCCTCCGTGCGTGCAGAGGTACGGGACGGGGAAAGCCAAAGGGCTGCTGAGATGTGGTCTCTCTCGGAAGCGAGGAAGACTGACGGAGGATTTCAGATTTATGACTGGGACGGGAAGGGAGAAAGGCAATGGAGGATCCCAGGAGACGGAGACAGTGGAGAGACGATAACTGGCGCAATCAGTTCGCCTCCACCATAAAGGAGAGAAACTCCCGTGATTATGTGGATTAAGTGGCAAAACTTGGCCACGCCCGCCCGCTCGCCGCTCGCCTACCTGCCTCGCCCTCGGCCTCGGCGGCGGCTGTGGCGCGCGCACGTGTAGCACTCTTTGTCATTTTCTCAGCTTATCAATTGAGATGGATAATTTTTCAACCAAATAAGCTGAGTAAATGCTCAGTTAAAATCTCATACGGTATTAAATCATACAACACTTAATGTTACGTATCATAGAGTTTTATTTGATTTATTAAATATTATATGGATCAAGCCCATAGTATATCAAACAGAACATGCCAGAGCACATACGGCGTCCATGCTCTCAGCCAACGGAGTGGTGGATGATATACTAAAACTAAAGGAAGAAACATAGCGCCAAGCTAGTCATCATTATCATGTACCTCTGGTGGTGGAGAGGTGTGGAGTTCGTGAAGGACAAGGGTCGAGAAGCAGTGCACAGCTAATCAGCTCTTATGCGGAGGAATGGTCATCTCTGAAACATAATGGTATGGAGCCTGCACCACCATGACCAAAAGTAGTATGGTGTAGGCCACCTGAAGGCTTTGTGAAGCTCAATTGCGATGGAGCCTTTAAACATTGTGATCGTTCTAGGGGGTGAGGCTTTGTGCTGTGTGGTGGTGGAGCTGTCATTAGCTCAGGCGATGGTAGGCTGGGAAAGTCTTAGAGTTGTTTCACGCAGAGATTATTGCCTGTCTGCAGGCTTGCAGAGAGCTGCTGAGCTCGGGATTCAAAAGGTCGTGCTAGAGATAGACGCCATGATGGTGGTTTAGGCAACAACATGACGAGACTATGATTGTTGCTCGGCAAGTGGGCTAATCTGGGAACTAAAAGACTTACTTTTGTGTAATAATGTTTCGAGAGTAGTGGCTTATAATCCTCTATAGGAACAACTGACTGGTTGATCATAAGTCTAATTCCTCAACTCTAGTAATCTGGTACCTATCCGGGATGTTTATCCAAAGACTTAAAAAGTAAAGCAAGCGTAAGTACATATCATACTCAACAAATATAACATGGGGTTCATGAGGCTCAAAAGGTTGACCCTGGTTTAATTATGATTAGCTTTTAATTGTCACAATTTTAGCATAGAAGTAGCAACAAGTTTATCACAAGCCCATATAAACACATGATTAGGTAAACAAAAATAATAAATAGTATAAACAGTAATCATTAATGAGCATCTTTATCATCAGTATCATCAATGTTCATCATCTATTCCGTAAGGATCCAAGGCCGCTCGTGGCCATGAGCACGGCTGATATACCAGTTTTACACTTTGCAGAGGTTGTACACTTTCACTGTGAGTCATGATTTACCCTTTCGCCCGAGGTGATCAGCCTCTTGACCCACTACCTAGGAAGGTCGGTAAGGTTCACTATGAAGCCTTTCAAAGGTTCTTCTAACAAGTTAGGGCCACTAGATTCATTCGGCAAACAGATATAGGAACCCCCTTATTGAATGGCATAATGACACACAGCCTATACACATAAGAGTAGATGATGTCCTATACTTGATTCGTCAAGTCATTCTTATTCCATAAAGGTAACCTCTAACAAGCTAGAAAAGGTCCTCATACTGAGCTAAAGCTAGAGCCATGTAGACCTCACAGCTGTACTGTAAGTCTTGAATGTTCGCTTACAGATAAGTTCTTACGGAGAGAAATCTAGAGCTCCATAAAAACAACACAATGACCCGTGTTTCATGTTGCCAAAAATCATCTTTTAATGTTTATTGCATATACCATTAGTCAAGTTACAAGATCATAGTTTTTAATTGAGCACTAGCATCATACTACCCAATGCAATAAACCATAGGTGACAGGTACAAGGTAACAAAGTACTAGAAAATCCTTAGTGGTAGTCAAGGTGGACACATGCAGTATGGATTAAATGATTAAAGGTGTATAGAACAACAATGAAGATCCCATGCTATACTTGCCTTAAACTCAGATCCTTCTTCTATTAAATTGTAACCTCCAAAAGACTTCTTTTGGATCACCAACTTCTTCTATTTCACCAACGTACTTCTCATCGACTGGACATGATCATAAAGCACCACACAAGCATCCATGCAATCATACACGAAGCAAACAATAGAACTAAATTAGAACAGTACACCAAACATATGAAACAACAAGTAAAAAAGTTTTAAAGATGTTCTACATATCGCAACGAACATACGGACACGAAAAGCATGCTAATCGGAACTACAGTTGTAAAGAAACGACTACAGGGTTTTATATTATAAAAGAAAAGAGAAGACTATAAGCTTGATTTATGTTAATTAGGAAAAACGATGTGAGTAGTATTAATTTAGATTAAACAAATCATATTTATACTTAAAGACAGGGTTGAAGCTAATCATATTTTATTTATAAATATTTTGATATCATTTATGCCAATTCTACTTTAACTCGCAAATACAAACTGACATGTGAGAACATCTAATCAAATTTGATATGTGTGTTTAGACTAAATATATTATAATTTAGAAACATATTTATGGTAGCAACTAGTCATGTTAAAACTTATTTGTAAAAGAGCATTGTATATAATTATGTTGCTTTATTTATAAAAACTAGTTGCATGTATATTAATCAAATTAATATTTAAGCATATATATAAAAGTCACTTGACATGAAAAACACACTAGCATGTAGATCACATCGATACGAATCTAACGCAATTGAAACGATTCACAGACTTAAAACGAATATACGACGATGATATTACGAACTAGTGGTAATTTCGTAATTATCTCGTCTTCGTCCTTTGACTTCCCGTACAGCCACCACACGACCATGGCAACAGCAGTTGCACAGAGGTGGGCTTGACTTGTTGCACGAAGGAGAGGATGGCCGGACTGGACAGCGGCTGTGCATAGCGCGCACGCGTGCTCGCCCTTGCGCGAGGCGGCATCTAGCAGGGCCTGCCCGACAGTGCCATCGACGGTGCCTGTACCCGAGCAGCACGGCACAGAAGAGAAAAATAAACACCGAAGCATTATCAAACGCAACGAGAAAGGAGAAGAAGAAAAATAATAGATGAAAGCTCACGGAACTTTGATATGGCCGTAGTCAAACTCCAGACTGGGGGAAGGTGGTCACAATGGAACTCCATGCGGTTGGGCAGCGCGGCGGCGGCGACGAGAGAAGGAGGAGAAAATTCTATTTTACTATACGAGAAATTTTCCAAACTAGGGGCTCTCCTTATGATAGCTTTGGCGTGCTTTGCCCAAGGTGTTGGTATATATTTATAGGGAGAAAAACTACCAACATCTACATCAACTAGCAATATGATATTAATTGATGTTGCACCCTCCACATTTACTAATGGGCCTAAATAATCATTAAAGCCTATTAGTAAATAAATGCATGGGACCTTTATGATTTATTAGGATTATTGCACATGGGCTTTGAGCCGTTGGAAAAAATGAGAGATTTATTATTTTCAAAATTAATTAATTTCGTGGATAAAATAATTCTAGAAAAGTTTAGAATTATTATTTAAGCCACGAAAAATACTCGGAAAGCTCTAAAAATTTGGGAAATTTTCCAGAGACGTTATGGAATATGAGAAACCTAAATAAAGTATTTGGAGCCCATGATAAGATAATTTGGAACATCTAAAATTAAATTATGCTCACAGACAAGTAGGAACAAGTTCCAGAAAAAACTGAAAAATTTTCCGAGAAGTTTATAGAGATTGATTGACGGATGAGGAACTGAAAGGAATGATTTGCGTTACAAAGAAAAGATTTTAGGAAGCTCCCAACGAAAACTTGAGCCGAGAAACAAAGAATTTGATTGTAGAAAAAGATAATGGCGTGTCGGAGAAGGAAAATTGACCTACTAACGCATTTTAAAGACTTTGCTCACTCTCAACACACAAAGAAGCAACAAGCAAACATCACATCATCCAAACACTCATCAAAATTAGAAAACTTTGAAAATTCACGTTTTTTCTATAACTAAATTTGCGCTAGCTCAAACTAAACTTGGTAAATTTTATCCAAATATTAAAATAATTCACTTTATTTAGGCCCCGTTCGCTGGTCTGAAACTTGGCTGAAACTGGCTGAAAAATATTGTTCTGGCTGAATTGTTGTAAGAGAAAAACACTGTTCCAGCTGAAAAAAGAAGTCGAACAAGCTGAATATGGGGTAAGCCGAACATGGCCTTAGTGGCCCCGTTCGCTGGTATGAAACTTGGCTGAAACTGGCTGAAAAATACTGTTCCGGCTGAATTGTTGTGAGAGAAAAATACTGTTCCGGCTGAAAAAAAAAACCGAACAAGCCGAATATGAGTTAAGCCGAACAGAGCCAGTGTTTTCTATGCACAACCCAAAATCAGAAATTTTGGGACGTGACACTTTGGGCGGCTGCGTTTGCCTCGCCTTTGAACACGCGGCTCACCCACCATGCCAGCAAGCTCATCAGGGCACCAAAATGCCTTGGGCACAGGCCAACTGCAATCCAACAATTTGCACACGATGTAATGTCTGTGGCAGAAGTTCAAGCATGCGCGACATGGAAACTTCACAATATGAATATGATGATGTATTTCAAATTCAGAATACCTGTTTGGACGAAGACTCTAAAACGAACTGTTCACACTAGTCTTGCAGCCAAGTGCACGCTCTAAGCCTGAACATGTTAAATAAAAGCCACTTAATTCCAGAAGGAAATCCAAACATACCACTTTGTCTTAAAATATGCCAAGACATCCAGAATCACATCCCATGATAGGTACGGTGGTCTAGTTCTTTGCATGTCATAGAAGCTCATGCCAATAAATTGCCCGTCAAGATCAACGACAGGCCCTCCAATCCCAGCTTAACCAGGTGACATGGACAGGTTGTCATTTGTAATGCCAAACAGATATGTAACTTAACTACAACCATGTAAAAGCAACAAAAAAAAAGGAAAATAGTAACTTAACTACAACCATGTAAAAGCAAAAAAAAAAAGGAAAAATATTTTCCTTTTTTTTTTGCTTTTACATGGTTGTAGTTAAGTTACATATCTGTTTGGCATTACAAATGTCAACCTGTCCATATCTGGTTGTAGTAATCAAAAAGGAAATGTTGACTCACCAGACATATCTATTGGTGGCTTTGGAACATCACTATTTCCTGGTGCAGTAAAGTCAAGTTATTGGAACTGACATGCTAATACTGACTAGTGACTATCATGTAATAATCACCACAAAACTCAGTACATAATATCCAATTGTAAATTTTAGAATCTGATGACAGCCTGAGCAACAAATCAGAAGTGGTTCTGCATGAAAATACCCATAAACAAAGTGTAACAGTGTTACTTGATTAACACTAACATATGAAAGTATCAAAGTATAACTCTAAGAGGCGGTACTTATTATGAATTACAAATGTAAAACCATTTGATCCGTGACACAAGTCACCGAGTTAATGAAACATGATATGGCACAACTGTAGCTGCTCAAATAAAGCTTATTTTCAAGATCAGTCCTCTTAATATTCAAGCTTGTGAGATCATCAGTTCTTTTATTCTTCTTCAAGCATCTTGTTAGATCAGCACCACTGTTCTCAGGTACCAGTGTCTCACCAGTACTGAAGCAATTTTGTTTTTTTTTTTTCAAGAAAAGGCAAAAATGTGGGTCAAAACCAGTAAACCAACACTGCAAAATCATCACACTTATTAATTCAAGTGCCCTAATAAAGGTTTTATGCCAAGGATGATGGATCTTGACCTAACACAAGCTTTAGTGTGAGGCCCAAAATCAACTTAAAAGCTAAACTAACAAAAAAAAAGTGAAACACCAACTTTGGATTTTCCTGGTGTCTGTGATGCACTGGATGCGAGAAGAAGAGCTTTCTTGTGGACGGCGTCGGACAAAGTCAGCGGAGCTCAGTGCCTGGTAGCTTGGGAAAACGTATGTCAGCCCAAAGAGGATGGAGGGCTTGGGATCAGACGCCTCAACACACAGAACGCCAGTCTACTTCTGAAGCTCATTCACCACCTACACCACCCTGATGGCTCCGCCTGGGCAATCTGGGTAAGAGGGCAGATACATATGGACTCTCTGCAGGGTGATCTAGCTGGGACGCACTGGGAAGCACTTAGAAATTTACTGCCGGCATACCGGCACATAACTAGAGTCAACATCAGAGATGGGCGAAGCACTGATTTCTGGAAGGATACTTGGTTAGATGAGGCACCTCTGGCTACATGTTTGCCGGCCCTCCACAGTCACTTTGCTGGACATGGTACTTCTGTCCAGGAAGTCTTATCGGCTCGATTGAGGTCACAGCTTCAGCGCCGCCAAGTTCACGAACAGCCGAGGAATTGGAGAAATTGACGATGATGCTTCAGGACATAGTCCTTAGCAATGGCACTGATGAGAGGATATGCTTCTTTGAGGATGGCCACATGAAGCTGCTTGTGTCGACGGCAAAAAGCAGCATCAGGGAGCCGACGGCACACAGCAGCGAGCCGAGAGAAACCGTGCGGAGCAGATCCCGAGCTTTCTCCGGGTTTAGGAAGAGCACCGGACCGGATGGTCATGATCGAGAGCGTGCCAGTCAATTTGACCCTGCAATTGACAAGGAGATAAAATTGATCAGTAATTTAAGGTAGAATATACCGGTGTTGTCCAGACAATTTCAAATACATGGCTAAGTGGCCAACACGATAGGGCGATCGACTAGAGAGTCGATATCCAGCATGTTCATGATGTAATGTAAACAAAACAAACATATTGACAATTATTATTTACTCATTTGCATAGATCTAACTTAGCCGATGATCACGAAAACATGCGAAAGATGTAAGGATAGACGTGTAAGCATACACGGGAGAGACATACTAGCTTTTAACCAGGACAAAAATAAGTAAAAGCATATAAATAGCCGGTACATCCTCAACAAAGTGGGCTATCGGCTAAAACAGCCGATTCCAGTGATTGTGACGCACGGCATACGATCACTCATCCGTTGGATACAAATAAATTTACAAACAACTAGACCCAATCTATTGTACCGTCAATAGATCGAGTCGTCAGATGCAGCATTGACAGTAGAACCCTAGATCAAAGACCAGCGGTCGATAGATCTACTTATATCACAAAGGGATCGTGAAAGCATGTCATATGTGTGGAAGCTCAAGTCATTGGCAAACTAGCTGATGGGGGCATAACGGGTGGTTGACGCCATGCTCTTCTTAATAGATAGATCTATTAATCGACAGTGTCTAATCTGACACACTATCAACAGATCGAGTCAGCTGATGCAGCATTGATAGCGGAATCATACCGGGTACTGACGATCAATGAATCTATCTCTTAATAGAAAATGGCTTCAAACACCCGCCATGTACGATCAAGATTGAGATAGATTGGTCATCAAAATAGGATCTAACGTTAAGAATTGAATTCAACTGTGATAGTAATCAGCAGACGACAGATCAAAAAGATAAGACCAACGAATCTCAATCTAAATCAGGCAATCGGTAATATTATATTAAACAGTAAACTATTTAACACAATATCGATAACTTTGATTGATACCAACGTTTACAAGAGATCAGTCGTCTGTTGCAGCCTTGTAAAAGTTGATATGAATCGATAACTAATCTATACCGCGATTTGTAAGAGATCAGTCGTCTGTTGCAGCCTTACAAACAACAATATAGATCGATAACTAACTTACACCGCGACTCGCAAGAGATCAGTCGTCTGTTGCAGCCTTGCAAGTAACAATATAAGTCGTGACGGATACTCACAAACAAGCCGAAGGTCAGGTCGTCCGATGCAGCCTTGCTTGCCCAAAGAACTCGTCGAAATCTACTCTACTCCTACTCCTAAGGGGTGACCTGAGCTGAAAAGTAAAGGTACTTCTTTTGGTTAATTGATGAGAGATGTCTATTACAATAGCTGGGGTTCAATATTTATACATGAGGCTTGACTACAAGTCCTGGTCGAATAAGACCGGTTACAAACTTGGAAAAGAAAATCAAAACTTACTAATTCAAGATAAATTGGACTCCAATCTTTCCCTTCTATGAAGTCCGACATGTCTTCTAGCTCAGTGCCTATTGAAGTCCAGCTTATTCCCCTGGTATGATGATGTCATCCTAACGGCAACTTGGTTAGCCGGTCCTGTTGAAATTTTTGGCTTTCCCTGATATTTCCTGTCCTTGGGGACTTCCCATCCCGAACCAAATTTCGGTGTCAACACATGCTCCCTAATTTTGGGATAAAATGATTTTATTCCAAAATTATTACATGGGCTTTTTCAGTCTCACCTCACTGGCCCTCCTTGACCAAGGATAATTGGAGATCATGGCATTCGGTCATCTGTTGGTGATCACTTTCTTGACCTCTTGAGCCAATTCTTCCCCAATTCGACTCATGCTCATAGTTGATCTTTTACTACTCCTCAAGTCCAGTTGATGCCTATCATTCAAATCTGTCTTACCCTTGTCAACTGTCGTATTGGTAATCTTTTTGGACTAATCGCCTTTCTCATCAGCTAATTTAGCTTTTAGCCGATCGAATTCTAATTGATCAATCCTAGGGCCTGCCTCTGGACGCGTCTGGAAACACAAAACTATACCACGATTTGTAAGACAACAGTCGTCTGTTGCAGCCTTACGAACAACAATATAGATCGATAACTAACTTGTACCGCGACTTGCAAGAGATCAATCGTCTGTTGCAGCCTTACAAGTAACAATATAAGTCGTGACGGATACTCATAAACAAGCCAATCAGGTCATCCGATGTAGCCCTGCTTGCCCAAAGAACTCGTCGAAATCTACTCTACTCCTACTCCTACTCCTACTCCTACTCCTACTCCTAAGGGGTGGCCTGAGCCGAAAAGTAAAGATACTTGTTTTGGTTGATCGATAAGAGATGTCTATTACAATAGCCGGGATTCAATATTTATACCTGAGCCTTAACTACGAGTCCTGGTCGAATAAGACCGGTTACAACTTGTAAAAGAAAATCAAAACTTTCTAATTTAAGATAACTTTGACTCCAATCTTCCCCTTCTATGAAGTCCGACGTGTCTTTTCGCTCCGTGCTTTGTCGTTCTTGCCAATGGGGCATATTCCCCTGCTATGATGACGTCATCCTAACAGCAACTTGGTTAGCCGATCCTGTTGAAATTTTCGGCTTTCCTTGATAATTCCTGTTCTTGGGGACTTTTCATTCCGAACCAAATTTCGGTGTCAACGGCTTGCAGGAATGATATGCAGGGCAGCAGGGCGTCTTTTGAGGGGAGACAGTACGTGCCCATCGTACCAGTTCATCTGGCATAACTTTGCCCCCCCTCGGGTTAAGTTCTTTGGATGGCTACTCACTAAGAATAGGATCAATTGCAAAGCTAATTTGATGCAGAAGGGAGTGTTTCAGGAAGACAACTGCGATATATGCCATCAGAGCTCCGAAACAGCTGACCACATAATCAGGGGCTGTCCCTTTGCCAGAGAGTTTTGGAGGAGAATTGGATGGAGAATTGAGGATGTTGCAGATGTCCAGCAAATATGGGAATCTACTGCACCAGTCAACATGCCACGGTCAGCTCACGCTACCCTTCTACTTCTCATCTGTTGGGAGCTATGGAAGCATCGCCATGATGTAGTTTTCAGAGAAATGACCCCAGACCACGGTCGTCTTGTTGCTGCCTGACGAGAGTCAGCAAAGCTGTGGAGATGCTGCCTCCCCTGGAACAAACTTCATCTATCTACTATCTGGTGTAATAACTTGCGTATGTAGCACTTTCATTCTACGTGTAATTCTTGTAACTGGGCGCCAAGCCCCACCACCCACCGGTTCACTCCGGCATCTGTGGTACCAATATATCAGGTGGGGTTGATTTTAAAACAACCCCCCAATAAGCTCATTTCATTGCTCTACTATGGCCCTGGCTTATGGTTTCGCCTGATCTATTTTAGTTTTGTTGCACAAAACTGTATTTAGGAACCTGACAAGTTGCTGCATTTATAATGTATGTCACCAAGTAAAGAGTGTTCCCTCTCAAAACTTGATGCCAAAAAAAAAACTACGAAAGTAACATCAAGTAACTGTTTTCAAAAAAGGGAACATCAAGTAACGATCTAAATTATTGCCGCCTCCCACCGCCCAAACCACCACCAAACACACGGACACACAAGTTGTTTTGGAATACAAAACAGCTCACCTTCTATGTCATGACGAGGAGGGGGGCTAAATTGGGATATGAAAGAGAGGGTGAACCAACAATGGTCAAACATACAAAATGAAGTTGAGTTATAAAAGGCATACCTGCACGCCTTCAAGTTCTGTAACCGTTTGAGAAATTCACTCCTCCTCAGAAAATTTTCGAAAATGCTCCAACCGTTCAAAGATTATAGTTGTTGGCAGGAACACAGTTCTTTCTTTAACAAAAAAAAAAGGTTCATGCCAACAAGGTTCCCTTCTGTATTGAAAAGTGGGCCACCTTCCCAACCCTGGCACACAAAAAGGTTTTTTTTTTAATCTCACACAAAAGGGTTTTTTTAATCTCACATAAGAAGGGCGGGCCTAGTGCAAGCGGTAAAGTCTTACCGTCTGTGACCGGAAGATCCCGGGTTCGAGTCGCGGTCTCCTCGTATTGTACAGGTGAGGGTAAGGCTTGCCACTGACACCCTTTCCCAGACCCTACACAGAGCAGGAGCTCTCTGCACTGGGTCCATCTTTTTTTTTAATCTCACACAAAAAAGGTCACTGGACCAAAACAATGGAGTTGTATGGAACAAGAGTTATGTAGGGAAAGAAAAAGGAAGCACATTCCTATTGCCTTGCCCCTGAGATACACTCAGTGGCGAATCTAGGATTTTAACTTTAGGTATGCCGCTAAAAAAATATTTCATATATGATTTGGTAAATTCATTTTAGCAATTAAGTAACAATTATAAATTTTACAACGTGATTTGGTATACATGCACTAAGTAACATGACAAGGCTTAAATTCAAGGATTAAGTTGAAACCATCTACTAGATACAATATAAATAGTTCAAAAGTCATACCGATAGTTTAAATATACACATAAAAGAGCACCAGAGGCTTACAATGCTTTTTTCAGACTGTTTTATTCGACGATTTCTAAGAAATATGAATGTCTTACTATATCTTCTTCATCAACTAGATCAACCACCGATCTTCCGCCACTAGTTCAACCTGATCAGGTGGAGGATTAGAAGGTTCAACTGGCTATGAATGTTACCAAATAGCTATGAATGTAGAAAATAATTTTCTAAAAAACACGAAGAGCAAAGATTAAGATCTACCTAACCAAAATAGTAAATCAAGACGATAAGTCCTGACTGGCGCAACCGAATATTTTGCAGACAGAACGTGGGAATTAGATGGCGATCCTCCGATCCAGCATTTAGAGCATGGCGGAGGGCGGCAGGGCACCAGGGGTCGTGGTCGGCCGGGGCGTCACAGACTCACCTGTCAGGCGGCGATGCATGTGTTCCTCCGTGGCTCCCCATCCGATCGAGATTAAATTAGGAAATTCGAACGTATACGGAGCGCATGTACCGGACGTTTGGACTTTAGAGAATTGGAGTTCCCTTGCCACATGGGCCACGTCAGTGCATCATATGGGCCTCCCATCATCACGCGATGGTGTCCACGTATGTTTTTTCCTTTTTTTTCTTTTTAACAAATACAGCGTATATACAATATAATAGTATATATACTACTGCTGGCCAGGTTTGCAGGGTATGCCGGTGCATACTCGGCATACCCTGTGGCTACGCCACTGGATACACTTTACTGCATATAGGAGAAACACATTAAAATAACCCTATCATAATTCGAGCGTGCCTCAGAGACTACATATAGGAGAACAGTGTTTTTCTTACACATTAAAATAACCCGTTCGGCTTATCCCATGTTCGGCTTGTTCGGCTTCTTTTTTTCAGCCGGAACAGTATTTTTCTCTCATAATATTTTAGCCAGAACAGTATTTTTTAGTCAATTGCAACCAAAATTTAGTAAGGCAAACCGGCCGAAGTGTACCTCGCAGATTTTACAAGTGGACAGCATAAGCTCTTCACTATCTTCAGATTCTCTTGAATCGCGGGTCAGTATGCCACGCCCTAAAGCTACTACCTTTGTACATGGAAGAAATTCCATCTCCACCACACGTGAGACGTACAGCTTGAACATCAAGGCAGGATGTGACATTGACAATAGCAAGGCCATAATCTAAATCATATTTCCCCAAAAATCCTGTGACAACATTGCCTTCATAGCGCACTTCAACCTATATTGATAAATAAAAAACAAAAAATTGATCGAGATTATATTAACTAAACAATCATTTTTTACTAAAGGATGAATTGCAGCGCAAACCTTCAAGTTAGCAGGGTGTTTTGTTTTATCATTTAAAGCTCTAACCAAACTCGCTGAAGTCAGAAACCTTGTAACACACCCCTGGCATTCTATAGCTATTCCCGAGCATGCAAATAACACACAGCTTCCTACACAACATTGCGATTTGAATCATGTATACAGCAATGTAGATATATATTCAGAAAACTAAGAGCAGCATAAATAATCACCACAGAGTACAGCAGCTGAGACAACACTTTCAGACAAATTTGATGCAACTTCTTCACTGAGCTCACTTCAGACATCTTGTATTGAGTCCTGATGAATATCGCCTAGTTTTTTTTTTTTTTTTTTTTGAGCCTGAATATCGCCTAGTTAAAGAAACATGAAACAGCACAACTGTGAATGCTCACATAAATAAAGATGTAAAAAAACATGTGCAAAAACGAGGAAGAAGCAGACCTGGATTCAATGACTCTGCTGTCTCTCTGTCATCATTGCAAGTTCTTTTATTCTTCTTTGACCTTCTTATGCGATGACCACCACCCGCTCTAATCAACATCGTCCAATACTGTTTTCTAAAGAAAACTGTGGGTTAATACCAGTAAAGCAATGCCACAAAACCATCAGACCCTCTAATAAGGTCCATTAATGCAGGTTTTTTTACAAGGTTGATGGGCCTCGAGCTAACATAAGCTGCAGCGGCCCAAAATCAATTTTGATGAAGCCAAACCATCAGACTTATCCCTTTCCTCCACTGGATCATGTGTAAACTGTAAAGCATTCTCTAATATTCATTAATCTTGATCATTACAGTGATAGAGTGAACTCAGTCCAAATAGTCCCTTTAGGGGATAATAACTTGTCATCCACAAGGACCCAAGGGGATGCAAACATGTAGGGAAATTTCGAAACCAAAAAGCATCGTGGTGATCAGGGCGAGGACATGGGTGTACACATGTACACCCAATAAATTTTGGTATAATACATGTATATACTTGTAATTGTGCCATAGATCCAAGTATAAGCAGCTTGCATTAGGGTTTGAGTGCTCGTTTTCGAACAGAAGTAAGGAAGAGATACCTGGGGGTGGGGGCGCTGCTCGCCCCTCTGCCGGCAAAGAGACCAGCGCAGGCCACTACTACAGAAACGTTTTTTAGGGACGGCTCGTAACCCTTTGTAGGGGCGGTTTGGTCAGCCGTCCCTACCGAGCCGTCTCTATAAATCATGTATTTGTAGGGGCAGTTCTTAGGACGCCCCTAAAAATCGATTTGTAGGGGCGGCTGGTAGGGGCTGCTATAGTACCAGCCGCCCCTATAATACCTGTTTGTAGGGGCGGTTCAGTCTAGAACCACCTCTACAGTACGTTTTTCTGCCAAAAAAATTCACATTTATAATTCAAATTCGACCAGAACACTGTTTGTTTCCGCGTATTCCATCCAGCGTTCACGTTGCCGAACGCCCCGCAACCAACGTTCCGAACTGCATTCGCGTTGCCGAACGCCCCGCGACCAACGTTCCGAACCGCGTTCACGTTGCCGAATGCCCCGCGACCAGCGTTCCGAACCCCTTAGACTACAAGCACAAGAGTATTATATAAACTACAATTACAAGTCCAATTCACAACAATATATACAATACATCATTAAATAGACATAATTCATAAGGTAAAACCATTGTCAAATTCCATACACATTGTTATCAACGTCCTAGAGCTAGCCTTTCAGTCTCACGAAGGTATTGATACTGAGGATTTCTACCTAAGTCAGACTCTCGATCATGGTAGACGCCTTTAACGTGTACAATCTGGTCCAATATGAAGTTGCAAAGGTCGCCGACAAGCTCTAAGAGTTAGTCATCCTTGTATGGGTTTCTTTTCATTTCTTTCTCTTCTTTCCACTACAAGAGAACAAGTTTCGGTTTAGTATTTCATACCATATACGAAGTTTTTATACTACGGGTGAAGAGGTTCAAACTTACCCTTAAGAGGTGTCTCCTATAAGCACCGGTGTTACTCATCATAGAACATATATAGTTAAGAGCAGCAGCCACTTAGATACAGTAGTAGTCGTAGATAGAGTACTAGAAGTGAGCCACTTAGTAGCAGCCACTTAGTAGTATAGGGAAGTGAGTAGAGTAGCAACCAGCAGCTAGGGAAGAGAGTAGAGTAGCAGCCAACTAGTAGTAGTAGGAGTAGCTAGCAGTAGCAAGTAGAGTAGTAGTAGTTCAGTAGATACCAGATTTTGGAATAAAAAGATACAGTCAGAGCTAGAGTTTGGACATAACACATAAATAAAAAAAATTACAACAAGTAATAAGACAAAAACTTGGAAGCTAAAATAATAATTTATGATGTCACAAAAGGTGATACTACAACAAAAATTAATATAACATAAGCTAAGGTTTTAAGTACATTTATATAAACATGGAGCTAATGTAGAAAGACAGTTGACATGGAGCTAAAACTAAAGAGTTGAGAACTGAAACATGGAGCTAAAGCACAAACCAAGGTGGAAAATTAATCCGATGAGATGACGGTGAAACTTAAATTTTGTGGCTTCACCCACTACTGTAGAGCTAGTGGGCAACCACTGCCGCCTGTATTTGGTTAGTTTTATTTATGCATTAAATATATTCATATTCATAATTTTTTAATATTTATATCACATAAGATTGCAGAACGTGCTGTATGACGATCGAGTTAGTGGACAGGTCATTGAAATTTTGATACTAATTGCAATGCAAAGACCAATTCATTTCACTATGAGAAGGACAGTACAACACGAGCATGTACGTATACGCATGCTGCTGCACTACCCAAAAAAACAAATACAACAATATTGAGAAACTGAAAATTTAATAGTTAACTACTATAAAGTAACAATATACCAGCATTGTAGTATTTCACTAGATACCAGAATTAAGAAACACATGATCAGATTCCATTACTAACAGCAACGAAATTACAAAGTTTTTTTTAAGAAAGGACCCAGCCAGCTTCTCTATACCAATTGATAACAGGCACACAAATGAAATAAATAACAATGTTCTCATCAAAAAGCAACTATATAACATAGGATTAGAGCATTTTTTCAAGATAGTCATGAAGTGACAAGGAACAAATAAACTATCACAAAGCCAACAAGGTTGATTAACACAAAAGCCAAATTAACAGCAGATTCTACTTCTACCATATATATTTTAAAATAAATATACATAAACATATAAATTACACCATACTTTAAAAAAGTCAGATTAACACTTGATTTAGATTTGTACTAAACTGTGGACTACACAATATCAATTATTGCTTTATTCTTAGCAACATGTCTGATTTCTAATATGGCATATTAAATTGATGCATGCAAAGGTGTGCGGATACTCAAAAACAAGATATGAAGGTTAAAAACTAGCTTGAAAAAGCCATATCACAGATTCTCCTCAAATATTGCACAATAATTCAAACTCATTCTATAGCTACAAAAAAGGTGAATTGGTGTGTGTGCCAGTTTTGCCTTCCAAAACAAAATTCAATCCAATTCTATCAAACTTGCATAGTTGCATACAGTCAAAATTTATAAAAAATTCCTTCAGCATGTTACGTCAAACCTAGTTATGTATATAACATTGTAGAAACTATTCATAAATAAAACGGAAAACCATTTGTACAGACATAAAGAGGCTCCTAATGCAGGGATTGTGCATTATGGCGTGGTGACACAGGATCCACTACAAAAAGTTGACCCCAAGCACACCCCTAACACAGCTAGCAACTTAAAACAGGGGAAATTCTAATCGAAGCTTCCAGAGGCCAAACAACAAGCAAACCCGTATGACAACAGACAAACCCGTATAATTCTGGTATCTAATTGTAATTCTAAATGGTAAAGCATCAGCAGTGGTGGATCCGAATTACCTGTCAGGTGTAGGGAAAGCTATGGAGGAGCGCGGACGCTGGTGGAGGTGCGCGGACACCGGAGAGCACGGGCAGCCGGGCCGCCCGTCATTGGAGGTGTGGACGCTAGGGAAGGAGTGCGGACACCGGAGAGGTCGGGCACCGTGGCCGCTCGCCATGGGAGGGAGCACGGACGCCGACGCACCTAGGCCACGGGAGGGCGGGGAGCAGGCCCACGGCACCTCAAGGTCGAAAATAAGGTGGCGGCGGACCGGGTCATGGATGTGGACGGCACGGTGAAGGGTCGAGTTGACGACTAGAGGGGGGTGAATAGTCTTTTCTAAAACTTAATTGCGTTGGCTAACCGATACAAATGCGGAATTAAAACTATCGGTCTAGCCAAGACTATACCCCACTATATTTGTTCACTAGCACCTTGCAAAGATAACAATTATGCAACAAAAGTGCCGGGCTAGTTAGAGCTCTCCTAAATAATTCTAGGAGCAAGGTTACATAAACCTATGCCACTAGTATTTTAAGCAACAAGGGAGCTCCTACACATGCTAGTAAGCAAAAGCACAAAGCTAACAAAGCTCACTAGCAATACTCAATAACAAGACAACCAATGTCTAATTAGAGAGCTCAAATACTTAGCTACACAAACTAAGCAATGTGACTAACAAGGTTACTAAAACCAAATTAGCCACGCAAGGGAGCTACTTCTATGCTACATAAGCAAGAAGGTAATTAGCAAGCTACACAAGCTATCTAATTACAAGAGCAACTACACAAGCTTAATATGTATAAAAGTAATTGCAAGCTTGTGTAATGGGGATGCAAACCAACAGGAAGAATAAGGTTGACACGATAATTTTTCTTCCAAGGTTCACGTGTTTGCCAACACGCTAGTCTCCGTTGTGTCGACCGCTCACTTGGTGGTTCGGTGGCTAATTAGCATCATCCGCTAAGCCCGCATGTCGGGCACCGCAAGAACCTACCCCTTGAGTGAGGGTAGCTCAATGACACGCTTTACTAGAGTTGCTCTTCGCGGCTCCCGTGGGGCGAGCACAATGCCCCTCACAAGCACTTCTCCGGAGCGCCGCACAAGCTTCTTGCACGCTTCGACGAAGACCATCACTAAGTCGTCTAGGAGGTGGCAACCTCCAAGAGTAATAAGCACCACCGGCTTGCAACTCGATCACCTAGTGCCACTCGATGCAACCTCACGATGCAATCGCACTAGAATCGCTCACTCACACAATCGAATGATCACTATCAAGTATGTGTGAGATGGAGGGCTCCCAAGCACTTCTATTTATAGCCCCAAGGGCTAAACTAGCCGTTACCCCTTAACTGGGCAAAAATCGGGCCGACCAGACGCTCCGGTCATGTTGACCGGACGCTGGACCCCAGCGTCCGGTCGCTCGCAGACGATCACGTGTCCTGATTCCAACGGTCACTTGATCTGACCGGACGCAGCAGCTTCAACTGACTGGACGCTGAACCCCCAGCGTTCGGTCGTTTCCAGTAAGGTACCGATCTCGACCGGATGCGTTCGGTCACACTTGATCGGACGTAGCCCAGCATTCGGTCACACTCCAGCTTCTATGTCACCGTACGTCAGCCTGACCGGACACAGCCTGCCAGTGTCCGGTGCTTTCAGACCCAGCGTCCGATCAGTTGACCGACGCCAGCGTCTTCGCGATCAACTCGTTTTCACTTCTAACTTCTTCACCCTAGCTCCAATGTGTCAATCATAAGAATTTGCATCCGGCGCAATAGAAAATAGGCATTCCATTTTCCCAAAAACGCCTAGCGATGATGCAAAGTTAGATCACTCGAGTGGCACTAGATGACCGATATGCAAACAAGTTTGCCCCTCTTGATAGTACGGCCATCTATCCTAAACCTGGTCATAAACTTCTCTACACACCTATGACCAGTAAAATGAAATGCCCTAGGTTATACCTTTACCTTGCGTATTCATTCCATCTCCTCCAATGTCAATGCAATATATGCACCAACACGATCAACAATGATATGATCCACTTTATATCATCACATGATCATATTGGTTCATCAATCTTGACTTTACTTGCTCTTCACCGTTGCTATCGTCCATCGGCGCCAAGTCTTGCTCAAGCTTCACCGCCACGTGGTCCATCACTCCAAAGCCTTCGACTTGCCCTTCACGCTTGCAACTGGTCCATTAAGCCAAGTCTTGTCTTGATCTTCTCCACCTTGATCACATGACTCAATGTCATGTCTCATGTGCAATAAGCTTCTTCATCATCACATGTGTGAGCTTTGCAACATCTCCAAGCCATTTTCACCTTCATGACATATGTTGCTCACACACATGTACCTATGGACTAATCACCTGTGTATCTCACATAAACACAATTAGTCCACCTAAGTTATCACTTAATTATCAAAACCAAAGAAGGACCTTTCACACGAAGATAGGGAGGAGGCGGCGGCCGGGGGCTCTAAAACCCTAGCGCCGCCAGCCGAGGGCACTAAAATCCTAGCTGCTGTGGAGATGGGGCGCGCGGGTGCGGAGAGGAGGTGCGGGCGTCGGGAGAGGTCTAGGGGTGCGGAGAGGGGGCACGGGTGTCGGGAGAGGTCCGAGAGGCGGCGGCGGCAAGGCGCCGGGGAAAAGATTGGGTAGCCTGACGGCGTCGGGAGGAAAAAGAGAGCGTCCAACACATTTTCACCCGTGCGCCTTTGTTTTTATACTCAGGATGATTTGTAGTGGCGGTTCCTGATCCAGCCACCCCCACAAATGCATTTGTACAGGCGATTCCTGATCCAGTCACCCCTACAAATATTTTCTATTTTAATAAATTATTAATTCTGTATTTTTATATCACAAAAACACAAGTAATATAAAAACAATTGTATATATGTACAAATATAATATTTTGTATTATTCTACATATGCAGAAACATATATATAAATAATTGTAGTCAAAACAATATAGAAAACAAAAAAAATAAAAATTTAAATTTTAAAAAAATCAACTACAATTTTATGATATTAAATGAAATAAAATAAAAATCTTGTAAACATAAAAGTTGTATAACTCATCAACATATACAACTTTTATTTTGATCATCTTATCATGTGACTTTGTTTGAACGATTTAAAATTTGAAATTCAAATAATTTCGACTTGAAACAATATTTTGAAAGAGTAAATGATTTTAGCTAAAAACTCATGAATACCAAAGTTGTAGAACTCATTAAAATGTACAACTTTTATTTTGATCATATTTTCATTTGACTAAATTTGAAAAGTTGAAATTTTTAATTTCAATAAAAGGCAACTTCAAACAAGATTTTGAAACCTTAAATGATTTCAACAATAAAAGTCATCAACATAAAAGTTGTTGAACTCAGCACTATCTACAACATTTATTTTGGTCACTTCTTCATGTGATAAAGTATTAGTAAACATTATTTACAAATTCACATATGACTCATAGTTTCATGAACTATACGAGAAACATATTGATTTGTGAACAATGTTTACTATCACTTTGTCAGATGAAGAAATAATCAAAATAAAAGTTGTAGATCTTGATGAGTTATAAAATTTTGGTATTCATCACTTTTTTAGCTGAAATCATTTAATAGTTGAAAATCTCGTTTGAACTTGTTATTTTTTAAATTTGAAAATTTGAAGTGCTCAAACTTTGTTAAATGAAAAGAATGACCAAATCAACATAGTAATTTGATAGGGCATGATTTTAGAAAATTTTAGAAAAAAATCATCACATTTGGAGTTAGTATGAGGGAGAAATACTAGTTGCAAATTTTACCCAGAGATTAAAAATAAAAATCACAACTGTTCATGGTTATCAATGATGAACAAATGTATTTCTCTTTTTAATTTATGGCTGACACTTGTAACTAGTTTTTCTCCCTCATACTAACTCCAAATATGATGGTTTTCTTCCTAAAAATTTCTAAAATCATGCTCTATTATTTTAGTCTAGTCATCTATCTTTGTCACTAATTTTGAACAGTTTAAGTTTTGAATTTCAGAAAATTATAGCTTTAAACGTGATTTTCAACCAATAAATGATTTCAGTTGTAAAGGTGATAAATATAAAAGTTGTTGAACATATTACTATTTATAACTTTTATTTTAGTCATCTTTTTTATTTAACAAAATTTAAATAGTTCAAATTTTAAATTTCATAAAATGACAGCTTCAAACATGATTTTCAATCACTAAATGATTTCAGCTGTAAAGGTGATGAATATAAAAGTTGTATAACTCATCAAGATCTCCTATTTTTATTTTGCCTATTTCTTCAATTCATAAAGTGTTAAGTGATTTCATAAAGTTTTAGTAGTAATAGAATGGATGCTGAAATAGATTCATCTAGATGTTGCAAAGGGTAGTCTCACACACATGCATAAATATAGTCTCACACACATATAAAAATATATAGTCTTATACACATACATAAATATATAGTCTCACACGCATGTATAAATGAAGTCTTACAAACACACAATTACACAAACACTTCACGTTCAACAATTAGCTAGTCCGCTATAACGACTTTCTTCTTGACACATTTTTGTTTCCATGGCAATATATCTTTGGGTAGGTTCTTTTTCACAACACTAATCTTCTTAGGAAAGTCTGTGAATAGCGGCATCTCATCGTAGTTATTGTAAGCTTCAATATCGTCCACGCCATCAACTCCAATAATGTGCTGTTTCCCAAAGGCAACCACGTGCTTTATCTTCTTTTTCGGGGGAGGTTACTTTATGGGTCAGACATATAAAAAACTTGTGCGACACGTGAAGCGAACATCCAAGGGTCATCTTGGTAGCCTAGATTCTCGAGGTCCAGAACTCTCAATCCGATCTCGTTCAGTTGGTGTTGTTTGATCCAGCGGTATCGAAATAGAGCCACCGTTATATTCCTTCCATAGTTAAGTTCCCATATCTCTTCAATGATGCCATAGTATTGGATCTTTCGTCCCAATTCATCGAGAGCCTCTATTCGAATGACGCTGTTTTGGTTCACATATTTACTATCCTTTGCGTGGGTATAGTACGTATACCAATTGATGTCATAAGCATTCCAATATGTTACTTGTCTCGATGGCTCCTCCACCAACCTACTGATGGTAATAGACTCTATGGTTTCTCTAGGCAGTATGTTTTGGTCCTTCAATCATGTAGTTAGTCATTGCTTGTGTTGTTTCATGATCCATTCATCCGAACGACCATTTCTCTCTGTCATAATGATAGCCAAGTATTCATCAATGTACGGTTGCATCAGTTGTATACTCTGCAAGACACTGTAATGCGCCCGACTCACCTCTTTATAATCATGGTCGATGAACACTTTTCTACCACTGGTGCCCTTCCCAGCTAGCCTACCTTTATGACGAGAATCGGGTTTACCAATCCTTTTCTGTACTTTTAGATACTCTTGGTAGCACTCGACAACCCTCTATCATGGAGCCCTCTGGATATGCTCGATTATGCACGAATCGACTTAGAACTGACATGAACTGCTCGTAGGACCACATTTCATGCAAGTAGCAAGAGTCCAACGCCTGTATCTAATGAACCATGTGAATCATGAGATGTGGCATTATATCAAAAAAAGTAGGAGGTAAACACATCTCTAGTTGGTTTTGTGTCTCCACCACAAATTCATGTAGGTCACTCAGCTCTTGCTTGCTAATCGTCTTCTGTGAGATCTTTGAAAAGAAATAGCACATGCGGGTGACGGCTATTTTCAAGAACTCTGGCTTTATAGCCCTAATTGCAATAGGTAGAAACACTATCAGCATCACATGACAATCGTGAGCCTTACAGTATGTTATTGACAAGTCCTTCATCGACACTAGCTTCTTCACATTTACTGAAAACCCAGTCGGGACTTTGACCCCCCTCAGGAAAGTGCATATAGCTCTCTTCTCGTCTGGTGTTAGGTTGAAGCACGTCGTGGATAGAGTGTATTTTCTATTAGCCTCAGGTACCGGGTGAAGTTGTGACATCACGTTTAGCTGCACCATATCTTTCCATGCTTTCAGACTATCCTTTAACTTGTCTGTGTCCACCAAGGTAGCGATGAGACTCTCAAAGACATTCTTCTACACGTGTATAGCATCAATGGCATGGCGGACCTCCAAGTCTGGCCAATAAGGCAGATACTGAAAGAAGATCAATTGTTTCTTAAAAGGTACGCCTTCGACAGGAGGTGTGCTTCTATCTCTGTTCGTCCCATTCAAATTCTTTTTTTCATAGACGACACGTATGTTTTTATCATTTTGTAGACGTGTTCTCTATTTTGACGTCTCTCTAGAGGGGGTTCAATCTCTGGGGTGTTGTCATAAAATCTAAAGAACAATTTGCTATGGTACTTGTGACTTGTCTTTAAGAAGCGTCGGTTCCTTAGGTAAGCTATCTTCTTGGATGCATCCAGGTACACCCATGTAGTACCATCCAAGCAAACCAAGCATCCTATCTTTCCTTTGATCTGTCTAGACAAAGTAAACAGCGCGGGGTAATCATTAGTAGTAACAAATATTATTGCTCTACATATGAAGTCCTCCTTTCAGAACGCATCGTTCATCGGCTCTCGATACCTCCATAGCCTCTCCATTTCTTGCATCAAAGGCTCGAGGAACACGTCTATATCAATGCCTGGTTGTTTATAGCCAGAAATAAGAATAGTGAGAAGAAGGTACTTTCTCTTCTGACACAACCACGTTGGGATGTTGTACATGGTCAAGATCACTGGCCAAGTATTGTGGTCGCTTATTCTCTCATTGAAGGGATTCATTCTATCGGTGCTCAAGCCGAAACATGCATTCCTTGGGTCATCATTGAATTCTTTATGCTTCTCATCAAATCTTTGCCACTGACTACAATCAGCCAGGTGTGCAATCTTATCATCATCCACCTTGCGCTCATCATCCCACCATGTCATGAGTGTGGCTTCTTTAGGGTTTAGAAAGATATGTCTCAAGCGATCGGTCACTAACAGGTACCATATTACTAAGGTAGGAATTTTTCTCTGCTTTGCATCGTTGTCTAATGGAGTGTCCTCTAGAGGCTGAGATTCTTGTACCACCTTTTTTGTACCCTTCTTATTCCTCTTTTTCCCCATAGATACTTCGTCCCCACCGTAAAGGTCATTGTTCTTGTACCGGCTGGCCCCACACCGAGGACATTGATCCAGTGACTTGAACGTTTCACCATGAAAAGGTATACAGTGGTTGGGGCATGCATGGATTTTTTTCAACCCCCATTGTCAATGAACTTATGACCTTCTTCACTTGATATATGTTGGTGGGAACTGAGTTTGGTTGGGGTAGCACCCATGATAGGAGATGCAATAAATCATTGAAACTACAGTCTGACCAGCCGTACTTAGCCTTCAGGATGAGTAGCTCAAGCACAAAACGTAGCAATGTCCAATGTGTCGGACAACCCTTTTCAACACCATACACAGTCTCCTTCGATGCTTTTATCATCCTTTCCAAATTTTCTAGACCTTTCGAGCTATTTAGTAAAATCTCTGGTCCAAGGGCTCAAATCATGTCCTCTAAATCATCTTCATCCCCGACACGTGCTCCACCATTATTATTGGCACCACCTTCGTCGTTACCATCCCAACCACCAGTATCACCACCTTGTTTATTGCCAAACTTTGAATCCATTCGTACTTCAAGCTCTGCTGAATATTGGAACAGGGATTCTAGGGTTTCGTTATCGTATTCCTCCTCATCCTCGTCGTTAACAATAACTGTTTCACCATGATGAATCCATACTATGTAGTCCTCAATAAATCCTCGCATAATCAAATATGATCTGATGATAGTCACATCTGTCCATGCCATACAGTTCTTGCAATCTTTACAGGGATAAATAATTATATCCTTATTCTCTGTCAATGTCGTTGCATGCTTCTTTGTGGATTCAATAAATTTATCCACCTCTTCACGAAAACCTACCTTAAACCTTAACGAACCATACATCCAAGTGTTCATGTACTCCATCTTTTACAACAACAACAAAACAAATATTAAAGGACTACTTATTCAGATATATATATAAATGAATCAAATTAATAATTACTTAAGAATAATTGTATATACTTCAGATATATATGAATATAAATCAAATATAATTACATGAATCATACAAACACACCATGGTAGAAGAAAATTATTAATGGCTCATTTATCTATAAATAATTAAAATACATATTTGTTGATTACAATAAACAATTTTAAAGACAACAATTAGCAACAATTATATTTTATCTAATATCTTTCATGCAAACCCTAGTCTAATTTCATCAAACACAAATTTATAACACCGAAATTAATAAAAAAATCAAACCCTAGATCTAGATCTACATGCACATGAAACATCCATAAAACTAACTAATTGTTCACTAAAATCAAGAAACATTGACCAAATAAGGGTATGATCCTATCCCTCTCCCTAATTTACTCTAGTACATTCAAAACTTAGGTCTAATTTGCTTCATAAGTAGCTCAAGCATCATAGAAGAGAGAGAAAAGCAAAAATCTAATTACTCACTAACCAACCATTAAAACTTTCAAAAAAATGTGGAATAGCATTTTCTTACCGTCTACAATCTCTCCATCAAATGATTTAAGACCAAAACATTCCCCCTTAGTAGAGCAATTTTTGGGAGGTGCCCAAGGCCTCCCCACCTTTCTTTCATGGGTTGGAGTGAGTGACCTGAGGAGAAAGAAGATGATGTAATTTGCTTTATATGTGGGTCATTTGTAGGGGCGACTGTTGATTGAGCCGCCCCTACAAATTAAAGGTATTTATACGCGGGCATTTGTAGGGGCGGCTCAATCACCAGCCACCCCTACAAATAGCAATACCGGAGGCGGCTGGTGAGTGAGCCGTCCCTACAAATCCGACCCATTTGTAGGGGCGGCTTGTATCACCAGCCGTCCCTGCTGTTCCATTTGTAGGGGCGGCTGGTCGCTGGGCTCCCGAGTACGCCACTGTAAGGGCGGCTCCATCACCAGCCGCCCCTAAAAAAATTATCCCGTTGCTACAAACCATTTTTTTTACGTAGTGGGAGCATGGCGCCGCCGCTCGCCGCTAGGAAAGGAAAAGGCCATGGGTGCTGTTGGTGGCGTTCCTCTTTCTTTTTTTTTTCTTTTTGCCCATGTTTAGATACTATAAGCATCTTGTATGAATTTTATTCATGTTTCAGAGTTTAGTGGCTTGTGAGTCTAGTAGCACATTACCTTTGAGCTAAAAATGGTATGGACCAAAAGCTTAAAGCTGTATCCATAAATATAATGGAACAAGACAGTTATGAATATTCGATCTAGTTTATGTGATGCATGCATTCATTCCAAAGTTCCCCAAGAAAATGATGTTTTCTGAAAGGGGCGTATAGGCTGATGACTCATGAGCATAGCTATGAGAGAGAGAGAGAGAGAGAGAGAGAGAGAGAGAGGGGAGAGAGAGAGAGAGAGAGAGAGAGAGAGAGAGAGAGAGGGGATAAAAAAAATTTGTAGTAGTCCTGTGCTTGCAAAGTGACCTAGGGGCAGGATCAACTTTTTGAGATCGTGAGAGAAATAGAATTGGTGGAATAGTTGATTGTATTGCTGAGTTTAGTGAACGAATTATGTTGGAATATAATACATTGTTTAGGGGGCAAGAAACCTAGCTTCCCTAGAGATAAAGACAACAAAATTACATGATCCTAATCTATCTGTTTACATCAAAATTTGGAAATAAGAATTACAGAAATTCGAAAGCTCCCAAGATCATGTCATCAAGAAATCGATTGCATAAAGGTCGGTATCAGCTGATTCGAATGCAGTATTGGAATCGGCTCTCTTCAGATAGCGCCAGCAGATAACGATAAAAGTTGCGGTTGGCGTTAGGAAAAACATGTTGGACTCTACAAAAAGAAAAAGATTAGGGTTCAAGTTATCTTAAATTAGGAATATTTTCTCTTATACCAAAGATTATAATGAGTCGTGCTTAAGTAGGATTCATGCGTAGGTTTCGGGTATAAATATTAGACCCCGGCTATTATAAAGGACACACAATCAATCAAATATAAGTTATTTACTCTTTCGGCTCCGACCAGACCTTAGGAGTAGGAGTAGAGTAGATCTCGACGGGTTCTTCAGCAAGCAGGGCTGCATCAGTCCGGTTGACCTCCGGCTTGTCTGTAAGTACCGTCATGGCTTATACCTCTATTTGTACGGCTGCATCGATTCGATCGACCTCCATTGCGACTCTGATATAAGCTAGTTATCGACTCTTATCTAGTTCAAGTACGACTGCATCGATCCGGTCAACCTCCACTGCTCGAATTAGATTAGGATCAAGTTATCGGCTCTACCTAAGAGTGTCAATCTTTGGTATATTCATTAAGGTACCGATCTTACTGATGTTTTCCATTGTTATTAGTTTGCAGCAATATCAAGCTGCCCGATCAAGATCGATTTAGATTGGCCTCATATCCTTTAGGTTCGTCGTTCATTTTGTTATAACACAATATTGTTTACCTTGAGCGACGGTTTATGTTTGATCGTCCGTTTTTACTTTGATCTTGATCGCGCATAGTACGTGGTTAAGGCATGAATAATCTTGAAGAGGTTTGCTAGCTAATTAAATCTAGTTTATAGTTCACCATTATGGCCGTAACGATCCGATCGATCCCCACTGATGGCACTGTAGATTGGAGGATGCTAGTTAGTAGATTTGTTCCTGATTAGGAGTGGCCTTAGCTATTTGCTAAGCCTACATCGGCTAAATAGCCGATCGCCTGTGCGTTAACGCCTACAGTGTGCGTCCATGATTCTGTTAAGCATGAATAGATCTGTGTACTTTAAAGGTTTGATTCGTTGTTTTTTCACGGGTGCATCAAACCGGTCGAACCCCACTGTTAGAGATAGCAAGTTGAGTCTGAGGAGTCTATAGGTTTGTTCATGTGAAATAGTCGATTGTTCATATGTTGTAGTTCTCTTCACCTGAATTGGCCATTTTAGTCGATTCATCCGAGCCTTCACGAATAGCATGTCTTTCGAAAAGCCTGTCAAAGTATGGATGCTTTTATGGATTCTTCGATTTTAGTTTGTTACTATCATCATAGCTGCCATTGATTCGGTCGAACCTCACTGTTGGTGGTAACATATTAGATTCAGAGCGTTTGTATGTCAATTTATATCAGATAGTCGATTTGTTCGCATGCTATATCCTTTTATCGTTAGATTCATCGGCTTACTGCTTTATACTGATTACATCTGTTTAGTTGATGATCTCATTTACACCTATGAGTACTGTACCTGTTAATATGAAATTAATCGCTACCCACGAGCTTTACAGTCTGTAACAGCCGATTTCTGTGCATATCGGCTATTCAATCACTTTTCACGCCTGGCTGCTCCCAAAGCGGTACACTTGGAACTGTCTGGGCACAGACCAGTATGTTCCACCTTAAATTACTGATAAACTTTCTCTCCTTGTTAATTGCAGGATCAAATTGACTGACACGTCTCGGAAGGAATACGTAGGATCGACTAACCCTGCGTTGAAGCCAAACGGATCTCCAGCTCCATCGAGCAGATCCTTCCGACTTATTGTGTGTTGACACATTTTCGTGCCGACACTATCATATCGCTAGAGATATCCCATATTCTCTAATAACATTCTCCGTAGTCATAGCAAGAGCGGTGCAGACGGAAGCTAAAAGTGACCGAGGATATTCTCACTAAGGCTCCATTCGACTGGCTGAAACTGACTGGTTGTTGTGGGGAGGAGCAGTTGGCTGAAACTGACTGGTCAGACCAGCGAACGCACCCTAAGATCACAACCCAGGTAGGCCAAACCAATTAGGCTAGAACATACCTAATTTGGGGGTGTCACACTGGCTTTGTGTACAGGAACGATCAAGTGGGACATGCTCTCCTCTACACCGGCTCTGATTGGCTTACCTGTTTTCAGCGAGTTTTAGCCGTACCAGCCATGGACAGCCATTACGCAGGAGGATAAGTACTTGAATAGGCTCCGAAGCTATACCTGGACAGGCTATTGTGCGGGCCATGCTCTGCACTTTAATTGTGCATGACTGTGTGCAGTGTTCGTCATACTCTCCATTGTATTGGCACTATGCTACCAGCCTAGCATGGGCGGCAATGTGCTACATGACGAGCACCATCCCTGTTGTCTATTCGGATCTGACTGCGACCCAAAAGTCCGCGCAAGAATCATAGCTACTTGGATATGATTGTGTACTATAGAGCAATAGTATTGTTGACTACCATCAAACCGTCTGCGACTGCATGTAACCTTGCCCCCCACTATGTGGGAGCACTCGCATGAGGGCATTGGAACACATTACACACACAACTTCCACTCACACCTGCATCGCATCCCCAAATCGACACTGAACTGAGCGCTCAGTGCACAAGCAATGTAGACTTTCCTCTTTCACTAGACTTGGGCTCTTAGCTTGAACTAGTATAAACTCTCGTTAACAATGCGCTACTCCTAATCCACTATGTGTGATTTTGTATGATTACTCGTCAATGGTATGTAACGCTGACACTGACCAAGGGTACAAGGCAAGGTGAAATGCCCAAGTCTCTCTCGCTGTCGCATGTCAGACAGTTTGTTTGTTGCCCCCTTCCCCCAATCCACACACAAAAAACAACAACAAATACCTAGCTAGCCCTAGACCTGTCTGATGATAGTTGGACGGCCCGATGCTTGGTGTGATTGAGCAGGCGAGGAGAATGCAAAATGGTTAAGCTTACTCAGTTTATCCTAATGATTTCACAAGCTCAGAATGAGTTATCTTCATTCTCAAACTTTAATGCTTCCTTACCTGTATTACTTGTTGAGCTTTCTATTATGCTTGTCGGAACAGAGAAGCACCAAACACATGATGGTGTTTACAAATTTTCAGTTTATGCTAGTACGTACTTCCATTGGCAACCGCCAACTAAATCGTAATTCAGTTCAAACAAATGTTGTGTCATTTTCGCGTGCTCCTGAATAGTGAATACCTTAGGCTTGAATAGATATCTTTAATTTAATTTACCAGTGTCATGAACTATTTTGTACTACTTTCTGAATCGAACTATTTTACGTGCTTATAAATCCTGGCTCATCAGCCGCGCAGGCAATGCAAGGCGCGATGTGTCAACAGTTCGGTACGGATGACGTTTTAGATAGCTCACTCACGTCAGTTGGTTGGTTTGGACTTTTATTTGGAAGAGATTGATGTGCGAGCACAAACGTTTTACACCTTGTTCGTTCAGCCGTATTTATCAACTATGATATAATATTTTTCTTTCACAACAAAACAGTATCAGTCGGCTTATAAATCATAGGCTTATAAACCATAGAAACCCATCACGCGAACGGATGTTAGATAGGTCGCATCTGATTGCAACGCTGGGCCGTTGATCTGCTACAAAAGATTCTCTCATAGCCAACATAGACCATAAACCACACTACCCCAGTACACCGCTATTCCATGTGTATTTCCGCAATCAGCCCCTAGCTATCACGTGGCTACACGACCTGCGTCACGTTTTATCGTCCACCTGTCGGCCGCCACGGCCCACGGATGAACGGGGGGCAAATCTAGCCAGGAATGCCGTTTTAATTACGTCACATAGGTTTTCTTAAATTATAGCCGTAAAACGAGTTGCAAATTTTACCAACCAGTCAGCCGTCGCCGCGTCCGCGAGAGCCGTTCGTGTCGTGTGATGGTGGTGTCCCCTCGCCTCGCGTCGTCGGATCGATCGCCTCGGTGCGCGCGTGGACCGGTGGACGGCGTCGGCCAGCAGCTAGCGCCATGCGCCAGCTTCCCCCGCATGCTGCCCGCTGCCGCTGACTTTGACGCTCTCCATCGGCGGACCCGGACCGGACGTAGCGCGGTAGCCGACGTGCGCTCTGACGCGTTTCCGCGCTCGCTGCCGAGAAAGGAGTCGGACGGCCGCCGCTGCCCGCTGGTGAGGTGGCCGAGAAAAAGTCAGACCCGCGCCAAAAAAGAAAGCTTCACAACTGAAGTCTAAGAGATTGCTTTGTCATGTTTGAAATGTGGCAATTCTATGGACTTGGGGCGGCATACCTATCATTCCGGACAAGATCTAATTGCACGTATGGTATTAATCCCATGGATTGAAGTACGAGGTAAAGAAGACGTCGTTTGGTATAAGATCTCCCCCAACAACTTGTCTTCTAGTTGATGTTCTCCTCGTCTAAAATTGCTATGGATAGATGTTTTTACAAGAAAACCAAACTCCGTACCACGTTTATTCAACACTATTTAAAAAAACAAGCAGAAATAAGATCCACCTTCAATATCACATCGGGAACCAAGGGAGGTCAAGCAGTTTTATTCATACTTCATACATGATATATTCATATAAAAAGGAATTCAAAAGAAATTTCTTGAAATTAGGCTGCAGATCTACTTCGCACGAGTACACACAGGTGCACATGCGCACCGTGTCAAGTTTCTTTCAACAGATACTCCCATTGTCTCCCCAAAAGTTGGGGGGTATAATTCGATTAATTTAATAATTCCCAAATCAGGAAAAAGAAATGAGAAGCGTGGTGGACCCCGGCAGCAACCACGAAGGCTCCACACGCCATGCCGCTCCCTTCCCGGCACGCGTCAGCCGGAAGCCGACCGTCCCACTGCAGCTGGGCCCCACCGGCAAGCGCCCGTCGGCGTCAAACCAGAAGCCGATAAATAGCCGCGCCGGGCGGGGAGAGGTGGCGCTCCTCACCGAGTCACCGGCTTCGGCGTCGTCGCCTCGCACCACACCCACCGGCCACCGGTCCACCACCCACCTCTTCTTCTCCTTCTCTCTCCACCTCGCGAATCGGAGGCCAAGTACACTGCCTACCCAAGCCCCTGGACCGGGAGCCCGGAGCCAAGAGCAGAACAAGTAGTACAGGGGGTGTTCTCTGCGACGGCGAGGACGCGAAGCGGACCGGATCGCGGCGCCATGTCGCTCGACGAGCTCGCCGACAAGGTACGCCGGCTCCTCCCGATCCGTCCGCGCTAGCTGCGCTGGGGCGACTCCTGGTGGCGGTTCGGGCGGCTGGGCGTCCGATTTCCGCCCAATTTGCTTCGACGGAGTGTTTGGTTTAGCTGGTTCTGATGAATGCGTGGTTTCCGTGTGGTAGGAGCCGTCGTCCTCCGAGGAAGTTCAGCTCGCGCCGTCGGATTCCAAGTTCCGGAGCCTCGGCCCTGCGCCGATTCCGATCCCAGCTCCTCCGAGCATCAGATCATTGGTCGACTCGGTACGTGCAGACTTGTATAGATGGCCCAAAGGAATGTGTGCCCGCTTTGAGTTCGTCTCGCTCGTAGCTTTGTTCTTCGTTGTGCGATTGCGTAATAAGGGCGGCCAAGTAACTAGCTGGAGTGTCCTTGAGTTTTACGTCTTCTGTTTTTGTCGTACAAGTGTTTTAAGTAACTAGCTTATCTTGCAAGCTCGGGGAGTTCCTGGACCAGAAATGCCAATGGGCTTGACCTCTTTTCCCCATTTTGTGGGGAAAAGAGTGATTCCGGTGTTTTTAGTGTAATTTGTTTAAAAACGTGTTTAGTACAGACATTTGCATAATATGTGAAACTTGAATTTGTGATTTGATTTCAGCTAGAAAGTCGCACCGATTGCAAATCTGAGTCATGCACATGAAAATATGAGGCAAAATCACTTAGTTATAACATATTCCAAGTTTAACATTGCATCAGTTTGCAGTTTGAGCCTATTTAAGCTCTGAGTTAAATAAACCGATCAGCATTTTGTTGGGTATTGATTATGGAGTTCAAAAGTTTGGTGAGTCTAAGTCTGAATTTATCTGAAAACCTCTCAACGTTTTATCTGTGAATCAAAACTAAGCTAAATATGTCATTGCAATCTTAAACGACTGGATACATTTATTTCTGGAGGCAGTTGATATATTCACAATGAAAGGAGAGACACAGTTTTTTTAACAGTCGTCAGATGTCCCATTGTTTTACATTCACACTGACACACCTGCTTGTATTTTAGGTTTCTGATGAGAGAGTAAATATAGATGTCGTGGCCTCACATCAAAGTGAAAATGGATCCATCTCTACAGCTAGCTCTACTGTTTCACTAGAATCAGAGAAGGCAGCATATGAATTTCTTGCTCAAACTCCTGTCAGGTCAACTGATGCACACCTTGTTGAGTTTTCAGAAGCTATGAGAAGTAAGGATAGACATAGTTTTTACTTTGATTGAAGCCTAAAATGTTCTACAAAAATCCAAAATACGAACCTTCCATTTACTATTAAAATACTAATTGTTATAAATTTATGTGAATTTGAAGCTGTTGCAAAAGCCTTACGACGAGTGGCTGAAGGGAAGGCTGCTGCTCAATCAGAGGCAGCAGAGTGGAAACGTAAGTATGAACTAGAGACAGCGCACAAGCAGCAGAGTAAAATCAAAGGTGAGATTTGTGCATTTGCTATTGATGATTTTACTTCTAGTGAAACAATCTCATAACTTGAGCGATCCATTAACTATTGCTTCAAGTTTTTTGTTTGAAAACTTTGGCAGGAGCTCTGCCTTTCAATTAAGATAGGAATGAAAGAGCTATTGCTTCAAGTTGCTATCTATGTTTTGCATTCTTGATGGTTTAGTTGGTGAAGCAACCACAAAATTCCAAGCAGGTTGCTACACATGCGTAGGCCCATCCGGCAAGGGGTATGGTTGGTTTAGCAAATTTTAGACTCTGGCCCCTGCAATGTTCAACATACTGCTCATAGGGGTAGCTTTGTTTGTGACTTGAGGGTGTGGGGGTTATCATAGCATCATCGGATGGATCCCAAAATTAGACACATGTATTACATTGTAGAATACTATAATATTGTGCTCTGCATATATACTATTTGTTTCTCTTGAGCAACTGGAGTTCTATCTTGTGCAGGCTACAACAGTTGTATCAGTAATGACTTGGACAAACTGGCCAGCCAACTGACTCTGGAGACACCTGCACCTGATCAATTAGGATGTTGCGGTAAGCATGGTATATGTGCACACGAGGTTCTGCAGGACGAAGTTCCTGGAGCTATCCCAAGATCTAATCACAAGGTGGTGGGGAGAAAGGCATCATTTAAACTTTCATGGGGATGTAATGGGGATAAAAATGGTCAGCATAAGCATGATTTTGTGTCCTTTGAAAAAGGTGATATAACAACCGCAGAAAGGAGCAATAAGCAGGTTGGTCCATTTGTCATGTTCAATTCATTTTGGAATGGCAGATAGTTCTAGAAATTTTTACCAAACAACTATCACACTTTTGCTCCTCTCTCTTCCAATGATGACAAATACTTCGCTTTCAGATCTTACTGAAATGGGAATCACCACCACAAACAGTGCTTTTCATAACCAAACCGAATTCCAACTCTGTGCGTGTTCTTTGTGCTGAAATGGTCAGGTGTGTTCTCTTCCCTACTTTGCACCACCACTACTTATCCATTAATATACTTAGTAATTTTTCCATAATTCTGAATTACAAATGCTGTCACACTGTACCATATGAAAACTAAATTGTTTTAAATGACATAACTCAATATTTTTAGAAATCAGCACCCTTGATATGTTTTTGTGCCTGATGAATCACAACTTACATGGGTTATATGCTAGTATGCTACTGCACAGGTAGCCTGTATATTGTGCTCACGCCATTGAAAGGTTTTGAATTATTTTTCCGCAGATGGCTTAGGGAGCATAAAAATATAAACATCTTTGTTGAACCACGTGTTAAAAAGGAACCTCTAATGGAGGATTCCTACTACAACTTCGTCCAAACATGGGATGATGGTAAGAGGTTTAACTTATGTGATGCGCTTCTTCCATGTGCTCCAGATTAGCAGTTCAGGACATAGATTACTCAAGAAGATATTTTTCCTTTTTGTGATGGGAATTGAATAAATTAATTAATAAGGTATAGTAATTTGGAGAGTGTTTATGGATAGCTTATACATGCTTTTGCAAGACACTAGTGGTGCTTAGGTTATATGAAGTTTCTGCCTCATCTTGCTATTTGTATGTTGATGTTCTGTTGTCCAATTTACCCATGTAATTTGCAATGCATATTACTATGGTGGAGAGAGTTTATGGATGCTGATGTTCTCAAATCCAACCTTACTGGTCAGACCACAATGCTATCTTTTTAGTAACACATTCTTTGGCCTAAACTGTGCACAGTAAAAAAAAGGCAGATTGGAAGGGAGAGATTGCCCCCTCCAACATATTTATGAAATATGGAGGAAATGAACCTGGGTTGGCTACTGAGCACAGTATTAAGCTGTGTTTGTATCACTATGAATGATGCAGAACTTGTTTGAGTCGTGCATGTTGCATGTGCAGCAGCAGCAGCTGTCTTACAGTTGTAAACCTTAGTAGTACTCCTACATTTAATGTTTTCAAAAAAACTTAATACATTTAGCATAAAAACATACTTTTCCTCTGTAGTTTTTTATTCATCAACATTCTTCATCTTCTACTTTTGTATTGTCGTGTTTTAGATCTATCTAGATTGTTCCTGCAATCATTCTATTGAGATATCACTTCCCGTGTTCTGGCCAACTCTTATAGATGAGGAGATAAAGATGCTGCGTACGAAGGTTGATCTAATTGTAACTCTTGGCGGTGATGGAACTGTTCTGTGGGTATGCATCCATTTTGTTTTATATTTCAGTTGTGATGCACCCTTGCAAAATGTTATCTGGACTTTGAAGCTTCTTTTTTTAATCCATTTTGATATAGTTCCTTCAGTTTCTGAGGTTCCTATTTGTTCCCTTGTCATGTCAGTGTGGAGCTTCATCCTACATACTTTTTAAGATTCAAAAACAAATTATTACTCCTGTGATGATTTTTTTAATATGCGGAGCCTTAGGAGGATCACATGGACCTTGGAGTCAGTTGACTGGCTTTGCCTCAACCAACTAAACTTTGATCTGATCCGAACATTTGGACGATAAACTATTTCACAGAAACTCCCATTTTTGGACAATGCATATAGTTTACGTGGTAACATAACATCCGAAATCGAAGGTCTGTAGAGATCCCTCCAGGAATGGTCATGACAATGTGCTGTCCAAGCCAAATTTATGGTAGTCTTGCTTTTCTATGGAATATGGCAGTTCTTATTCAGGTGAATTTTCAATGATAAAGTGAAGAGTACTAATACAATTCACTGTGGGAAACACCTTAGTAGCTTACCTGTTCCATATTTTAGATGTTTTATTTAATGTTAGTATTTTGCATGTTGCCTGCCTGCCAACTGCTGGACAGCTTGAGTGTCTATGCTTATTCTGATAATATTCTCGTATGTTTATTTGGACTTGTACTTTCACTTAGTTTTATTTTACTCAACTGCTCTCCAACTGAAACTAGAAATTTTCTGGATTCCTCTTAACAGGCTGCATCATTGTTCAAAGGACCAGTTCCTCCAGTTGTTGCATTTGCCCTGGGATCACTGGGCTTCATGACACCTTTCCGTATCCTTTACCACCAGTGCTAACACGCTCTATGCAATAATAAAAAAAACTCGACCGGGGGGTTAAGACTACCCCCGCAGCATTACAAATAAGAAGAAGGACCTTCTCACCCGGCCGAGAAAACCCCCGAACCCCCGCCCCCACCCTTACACGGTGGCTTTCTGTCGCCCAAGTGAGAATTGGGACGGTGCCCCCCCCCCCCCCCCTGCTTTGGTTATGGGGACGGACGAGGCGATTTTTTTAACCTCAGCCTGAAATTCGCTCCCACGGGGAGTCGAACCCAGGACTGAGTGCCGCTGGGTCACCTAACCGTTTGAGCTAGGCGCCCTTTGGTGCTCTATGCAATAATAACCTAGAACAGCTGGATTTTACTGGATCTCGGAAAACCTATTTCTGTTGGACAATAAATTGCATGTGAAGATTTCTTCTATCCAATTGACAGTCCTGTTTTTATCTATTGTGTTGTCCTTAACCTTTTTTTTTCAGCAAGCGAGCAATACCGTGAGTTGTTGGACAATGTGCTGAACGGGCCATTTAGCATCACGCTGAGAAACCGAATACAGTGTCATGTAATACGTGACGCGGCAAAGGATGAAATCGTGACTGAGGAACCATTCTTAGTGTTAAACGAAGTTACAATTGACCGAGGAATATCATCTTACCTTACCAACCTGGAAGTGTACTGTGACAGTTCTTTTGTTACTTGTGTACAAGGGGATGGACTCATCATATCGACTACATCTGGAAGTACAGCATATTCATTAGCAGCTGGAGGGTCCATGGTTCATCCTCAGGTATGCCCCAATTGATTTATATGGCGTTTATTTGACCAATTTCAGTCAGTAACGCTTGGATTGTTACACAAATCTTCTTCCAGCGGCTCAGCAATCAGCATTACTTGTCCATGCTGCCATTTCGCTGTGGTTTCTAATGTGTAGCCGGCGTTTGCAGGTCCCAGGGATCCTTTTCACCCCAATCTGTCCGCATTCCTTGTCATTCAGACCTTTGATTCTGCCTGAATACGTGACTCTGCGCGTTCAAGTGCCGTGCAACAGCAGGGGGAATGTCTGGGCATCCTTCGATGGCAAAGATCGTCAGCAGCTATCGCCCGGTGACGCCCTGATCTGCAGCATTTCTCCTTGGCCCGTGCCCACAGCCTGCCTGGTGGACTCGACCACCGATTTCCTCCGGAGCATCCATGAGGGCCTCCATTGGAACTTGAGGAAATCCCAGTCGTTTGACGGCCCGCGTGATTGATTCAACAGTTTTTTCAGTTATATATCAGTCCAGTGCCAGAATTCAAGCTGGGAATCCTCAAAGTGCAGCTAACATCAAGAGGAATAACTGTACCTACTCGAGGGTGCTCACCTTTACCGTTCCATTACTTATACTTATATATATATATACAAAGTTGCGTGCGTTTAGATATGAGGTATAGTGCAGAGTCCAAATATATAGCCATGGCCATGCATGTGTGTGTACAGGTTTCTGTGCTTCAGTGCTCGATTATAGCACACGTGGCAGAAGATATGTACACTGATTCCGGATAAAGTATGGGGTGAGAGAGATAGGTATGGATGGCAACGACTGAACATGTTGAATAATACACCACCAACGTATGCATGTATACATGTGATCTGCTCCCCAGATCTGAATGAAATAATCCGCTAGCCATACAAGATGAGATGTTTCTGTTACAGCTTGCAGTCTTGCGATCTGGGCACTTTGTGACGACTGATGGGGAAGCCTCCGTCCCTTTTTCAGCTTCCATGCTGATAACTGACAGCCTGTTCGTTTGGCTATGGCTTGTCGTAAACGATCGTAAATTTTTAGTCAGAACAGTATTTTTTTTCTCACACAAACCAGTCAGCAGTATTTTTTTACGAACCAGTAATGATACAAACCAGCCAACCGAACAGGCTGAAATGATGAATGGAGTCATGGAGTGGGCATGCTCTGCTGCTGCTCCTGCTCCTGTGACGGCCAGATGGGTGCCTGCTGCCCACTTGGAGTTGAGGGGCGAGGGCGATCGGTCACGCGTTTTGAATCCGTAATCAGGATTAACAAAAGTCGAGTAGCTTTCGACGTGATTCTGCGGCTGCTTTTGCGTGAATTAAAGGCCGAGTATAAAGATTAAGAACGGCCGGCGCATGCGTTCCCTTTCCACAGCTGCAGCGAGCTTGTGCGCGCGCGCGTCGTCGCCTCAATCGCCGTGCGGTGTCGTGTTCCGGCGAGCTGGATTCCTCCGGCGACCCCACCGTCCAGCGTCACAGTGGCATGGCCATGGCCAACCCGAGGACCGGGCCGGGACCAGAGAGCGTGAACTCGTTTGTTGCTTTCCATCTGTCCAAACCTACCCGCTCGCGAGTCACGGGCAATCCAATCCAGCGACGCGCGCGGCCTGCATTTTCTGTTCCTCCCCTCCCCGCGGCTCCGATGGATGCCTCCACCATGCACACTCCCAAAACACAGCTCGGCGCCGGTACCACTACACTACCCCCTCCTCCTCCGCGACACTAGATCTCATCTACTGCCAGCCACCGTCATCGCCACCGCCACCATATCTATCCCGTCCCGGAAACATTCTGCACGCGGCAGCCCCGCACCCGCACCTGCAGCAGCAGAAATGGCCACAGTTACTGCCACCTCCCCTGCTCTCCTCCTCCTCCTCCTGCTCCTCATTGGCGGCGCGCTGCCAGCGACGAAGGCCGACATGCCGATGACGGTGAACGAGGAGGTGCTGGGGCTAGTGGTGTTCAAGTCGGCGCTGTCCGACCCGACCGGCGCGCTGGCCACGTGGACGGAGTCGGACGCCACCCCCTGCGGCTGGGCGCGCGTGGAGTGCGACCCGGCCACCTCCCGCGTGCTCCGCCTGGCGCTCGACGGGCTCGCGCTGTCCGGCAGCATGCCGCGGGGCCTCGACCGCCTGACGGCGCTCCAGGACCTCTCCCTCGCCCGCAACAACCTCTCCGGCCCGCTCCCGCAGGGCCTCTCCCTCCTCGGCTCCCTCCGCTCGCTCGACCTCTCCTACAACGCCTTCTCCGGCCCGCTCCCCGACGACGTCGCGCGCCTCGCCTCCCTCCGCTACCTCGACCTCACCGGCAACGCCTTCTCCGGCCCGCTCCCACCCGCCTTCCCGCGCACGCTCCGGTTCCTCGTGCTGTCCGGCAACCAGTTCTCCGGCCCCGTGCCGGAGGGGCTGGCGTCCGGGAGCCCGCTCCTGCTCCACCTCAACGTGTCCGGCAATCAGCTCTCCGGCTCGCCCGACTTCGCCGGCGCGCTCTGGCCGCTCGAGCGCCTGCGCACGCTCGACCTGTCACGCAACCAGTTCTCCGGCCCCGTCACCGACGGCATTGCTAGGCTTCACAACCTCAAGACCCTCAGCCTCAGCGGCAACCGGTTCGTCGGCGCCGTCCCGGCGGACATCGGCCTGTGCCCGCACCTCAGCACCATTGACCTCAGCGCCAACGCGTTCGACGGCCACCTCCCTGACTCCATCGGCCAGCTCGGCTCGCTCGTCTACTTCTCCGCGTCCGGCAACCGGCTCTCCGGCGACGTCCCCGCTTGGCTCGGCAAGCTGGCCGCGGTGCAGCACCTGGACTTATCCGACAACGCGCTCACCGGAAGCCTGCCGGACTCGCTCGGCGACCTCAAGGCGCTCAACTACCTGAGCCTGTCCAGGAACCAGCTCTCCGGGACCGTCCCGGCCTCCATGTCCGGGTGCACCAAGCTCGCCGAGCTGCACCTGAGGGGCAATAGCCTCAGCAGCAGCATCCCGGACGCTCTGTTCGACGTCGGGCTCGAGACGCTCGACGTGTCGTCCAACGCGCTCTCGGGCGTCCTGCCGTCCGGCTCGACAAGGCTGGCGGAGACGCTGCAGTGGCTCGACCTCTCCGGCAACAAGCTCACCGGCGGCATCCCCACGGAGATGTCGCTATTCTTCAAGCTCCGGTACCTCAACCTGTCCCGTAACGACCTCCGCACGCCGCTGCCGCCGGAGCTCGGCCTGCTCCGCAACCTGACGGTGCTCGACCTGCGTAGCACGGGTCTGTACGGCGCCATGCCTGCCGACCTCTGCGAGTCCGGTAGCCTCGCCGTGCTCCAGCTCGACGGCAACTCCCTCTCCGGCCCCATCCCCGACAGCATCGGGAACTGTTCTTCCCTGTACCTCCTGTAAGTGTTTACTACTGTACTTGTGTTGCGTTGCAATTTGCATGTGTCACGATCACGACACTGTCATGTCACGTCCGTCTGAGTTCTGACGACGGTTTGGTTTATGCATGCACGCAGGAGCTTTGGGCACAACGGCTTGACGGGGCCGATCCCGGCGGGCATCTCGAAGCTGAAGAAGCTGGAGATCCTGCGGCTGGAGTACAACAACCTGAGCGGCGAGATCGCGGCGCAGCTGGGCGGGCTGGAGAACCTGCTGGCCGTGAACATCTCGCACAACCGCCTCGTCGGGCGGCTGCCGGCGTCGGGCGTGTTCCAGAGCCTGGACGCGAGCGCGCTGGAGGGCAACCTGGGCATCTGCAGCCCGCTGGTGGCGGGGCCGTGCATGATGAACGTGCCCAAGCCGCTGGTGCTGGACCCCAACGAGTGCCCGCCCGGCGGGGCCGGCGGCGGCGACAACAACCTGGAGACGAACGGCGGCGGCGTGCGCGCGCCGAGGAAGCGGCGGTTCCTGAGCGTGTCCGCCATGGTGGCCATCTGTGCGGCGGTCGCGATCGTCCTGGGGGTCATCGTGGTCACGCTGCTCAACGTGTCGGCCCGGCGGAGAGCCGAGGCGGCGGGTGGTGGTGGCCCTGGCTACGACCAGAAGAAGGAGGTGGACGAGAGCATCGTCACCAGCAGCTCGACGACCAAGTCATCGTCGCCGCCCGGCGGAAAGGGCAGGGGCAAGCTCGCCGCCGGCAAGATGGTGACGTTCGGTCCCGGGAGCAGCCTCCGGTCGGAGGACCTGGTGGCCGGCGCCGACGCGCTGATGAGCAAGGCGAGGGAGATCGGGCGCGGCGCGTTCGGCACGGTGTACCGCGCGCCCGTGGGCGACGGCCGCGTGGTGGCGGTGAAGAGGCTGGTAGCGGCGAACACGGTGCGGTCGCGCGAGGAGTTCGAGCAGGAGGTGCGCGTGCTGGGGAAGGCGCGGCACCCGAACCTGCTTCCGCTCAAGGGCTACTACTGGACGCCGCAGCTGCAGCTGCTGATCACGGACTACGCGGCGCACGGCAGCCTGGAGGCGCGGCTCCACGGCCGTGAGGAGTTGCCGGCGATGACGTGGGAGGAGCGGTTCCGCGTGGTTTCCGGGACGGCCCGGGCGCTGGCGCACCTGCACCAGGCGTTCCGGCCGCCGCTGGTCCACTACAACGTGAAGCCGAGCAACATCTTCCTGCTGGACGATGAGTGCAACCCGGCGGTGGGCGACTTCGGGCTGGCGCGGCTGCTGCCGGGGAAGCTGGCGGACGGCGGCGGCAGCCGGTTCCATGCCGGCGGCGGGATGGGGTACGTGGCGCCGGAGCTGGCGTGCCAGAGCCTGTGTGCGAACGAGAAGTGCGACATCTACGGGCTGGGCGTGCTGATCCTGGAGCTGGTGACGGGGCGGCGCGCCGTGGAGTACGGCGACGACGACGTGGTGGTGCTCATGGACCAGGTGCGCGTCCTGCTGGAGCACGGCAACGCGCTGGAGTGCGTGGACCCGGCCATGGGCGGGCACGTCCCCGAGGAGGAGGTGCTGCCGGTGCTGAAGCTGGGCATGGTGTGCACGTCGCAGATCCCGTCCAACCGGCCGTCCATGGCGGAGGTGGTCCAGATCCTGCAGGTCATCAAGGCGCCCGTGGGCAGAACGGAAGCCTCCTCCTTCTGATCCATCCTGACTGTCAGTCACGAGTCACGACCAACCAACAACGTCGGGCCGTCCGTTGGGCGTTTGGCATGGCATGCAAGCAACGGCATCTCTCGTCCCTGGCCTGCTGCTGCTGGCCTGGTTCGGTCGGCGGCAGCCTGCGAGTACTATGTGCATTCATGCTAGTGTAGCGTAGCAACCACAGGTGGGCAGGTGGATGCTCCATCTCCTTTTCCATGCATGCTCATTCATTCAGCTCTGTCACTGCTGCACCTTGTACGTGCCAATTTGGCAATTTTCTCCTCACCTCGCTTTTGGATGGATGGATGTCAAGTCATCTCAGAACGCCGGCCTTCTTCCACTCATGTCGTGACACGTACGTCTCGCCGGCCGGTGGGTGAGTTGCAGTTGCAGGCAAGCAGTGGCAGCCAGCGTTGCGACTGTAGTTCTTCCTTGAGGCATGTGAGCGCACAGCGAAAAGTGTGCGTTACGTGAGTCCGGGCCTGGGGTCCACCAGCCCACCCCATGGCAAAGCATCAGCATCAGGGTATCAATGCTGCAGTAGTGCAGTGGAGGAAGATAGATGTGGACAATATATGCAACACCAGGCTCGTCTGATACGGAATAGATGCTGCTGGATACATAACATACGGCAGCTCTTTTTTTATCTTGTGTCACCTAACTGAATCTACAGTTTCAGCTTCTATACTACTAGATGCGTTCTGCGAGCAAGAGAGTTATCACAACTTCCAAACTGGAGGGGCATGTTTTGCCACAGCTTGCGGATTGCATCTCCCTTGTCTTGGTCTTCGCTGTTCCCATCTTCGGTTTGTATTGTATCCAGAGAGTTACCTACATACTTACCTTGCCTGATCCTCGTATTTTTACCGAGTTCGGGTGTGCGAACCAAATTTTAGATCCCCAGCACGATTGAAATGTGACTTCTCCTAATTCTAGTTCTAGCTTTAAGAACCCAACAAACTTGCCAAACGATTTCACGAAATCGTTTCGATCCATCGTAGAAGCATTTCTAAAGAGAATCTAAGTCATAAACGTTTCTATAAGAATATGAAACGCTGCCAAATACGTCCGGATTTCACTCATCTCATGCAGGTTAACTAGCTCCTCAAGGCAGGCAATCCAGCAGCGGTGGACACTTCGGGCTGCATGCTCCCTAGTGGGCGCCATGCATATTTGGTTCGTCTATTTGGTTCGATCCCGCTTTCACCTTTTTGACCTGTCAGTTTTAATCTACTGTCCCCCGTCCATGAAAAAAAAACACATTTGTAGCTTTATGGCCCCGTTCGATTTATTTTAAGTTTTAGTTTATTCAGTTTCTTTTTTTTAGCTAAATTAGTATTTTTCTCTTACAACAATTTAGCCGAAACAATATTTTCAGTCAAATTCAGCGAAGCCAACGGTGCCTAAACCTCACACCCTATGGACGGAGGGCCTAAACCTCACACCCTATGGACGGAGGGGGAACCCTTTTTCGATATGTCACTGTTTCGTTGCACTGTGGGCCTGTGGTATCATATGATTGACCCCGTACCTAGTGCGTCTGTGCGTGCGAGAAGAATAGTTGCCATGCTCAGTAGTCAGCAACGCGCTTGCATTGCGATCTACTAGTATCCAGGTTCCAGGTATGCAGCAGCGTGCAACACTATCCACAGGGCCAAAGACCTGGCTCCGTTCGGCTTATCCCATATTTAACTTATTCGGCTTCTTTTTTTTATGTGGAACAGTGTTTTTCTCTCACAACAATTCAGTCAGAACAGTATTTTTCAGCCAGTTTCAGCCAAAATTTTGCCAGGCGAACGGGGCTGCATGATTGCACCTACACTGCGCCTACTTTTTACTACTTCCTCCGTTCTGACTTATAAAATATTTTGATTTTTTAAAATATATAATTTTTATTATATACTTAAATATACACTATATCTAGATGTATAAGAAAAAATAATGTATCTAAAAATATCTTATAATTTGAAACGGATGAAGTAATATTTTTTTTAAAAGAATATGATTTTAAAAATTGATTTTAAAAGATTTTGCAAATATTCTACAGATGTACACATAGTAGTTTCAAGTTTTAAAAAGTAAATAATGTAATAGTTATTGACTTTTTCTGGTAAAGATAGTCCCATCCTTCTAAATTATAACATATTCTTGCTTTTCTAGACCTATTGTTTGTACCATGTATCTAGATATAACGAGTATCTAAGTACATAATTAACGTATCTAGAAAAAAAAAAACCAAAACGCTTTATAATTTGGAATATAGGGAGTAATAGTTATTGATGTTTATGGTTTTTATTTAATTAGTTAGGTTCTGGTCAAATTTTGTCCTAACGACAAGTTTTTTTATTATTCTTTCGAACAAAGGGACTATCCTGGAGATGCTGGTGATTTCAGGCTTTTAATATCATTCATGGTCGCTATTGTGCCCGAAAGTTAAACAAATCCGGGAATATGTCGTTTCAAACAAGTGCTGAAATCTGTCCCTGCAGTCTGGAGCACATAATGTCATTCCCTTCAGAGTTTGAAACTGGAAGCGAGATGCTGAAGCTTGGGGGTGACGGTGAACTGGTAAACACAGCTGAGTGCCTGAGTCTTGAGAATACTTACGAGAAAAAAAAATGTTGGAATGTTGGTTCGCGACGCAACAAGGCAGAGACCGACATCAGAAAACGGCAGAGGGTCTGGTCAGGTAGGCACTCATCAGGCCGGCATTAGTTTTTGTCTTCTCGCTTCTCGGTACCAGCAGTGTCACGGTGTCACTGATAACCGCACAGTGCCGTGCCATGAGGCATGAGCTGACTACCTAACTCAGGGTTAGGTCCTGTTCGGCTTGCTAAAACTTGACCGAAAAATATTGTTTTGGTCGAAATATTGTAAGAGAAAAACATAGTTCTGATTAAAAAAAATGAATAAACTGGATTTAAGATAAGCCGAACGGGGACAGAATTTTCTACAGGAGATTGAGACAACAGGGCCACACCAGAGTGCTGCTAGCTTTGGTGAACGGGAAAGCTTTGTCTGTTTTCTTGTCGTTGCACACGTCCATATGCTGCCGTACCGACGCTGTAGGTTTTTTTTTCACCCTTCCTTCCCTTTGCTCCGCGCCACTGTAAGTGGTACTCGTCCTAGTAGTGCGATAAGCAGTTTTGAATATCTATTTTATTTGAATTTTGAACTTGAGAATACCTATGGTCGACAGTGCTGTCGTTGCTACTTGTGTTCTTCGCATGTACTACCATGCATTATTGGTTGTGGAGTACCAATGCCAGTAAAAGGGACAAATATCTCTTGTTTCATTGCCATCTCACTAAGTTTGTTTTTGGAGGGTGCTACAAATATCACATTGGGTAGTACACCCACACGCTCTAAGCACATGTTTGGAATTTGGGTTGCAAGTTTAAATGATGAACAAAGATCTATATATACTTAGTTGGATCTTCTACTCCATGTTAGACGCTGCGGCTCGGCAGCAATGACATGATTATTGACAAGACACATATCAAATAATGTAAGGAGTTTAGACTGTAAACGTAGGCTAATTATATATAGTAGATGACAAGAGCATCTACTAGCAAAATAAATGCTAAAAGGGGATCATAAAAGATTCAAATATTTCAAATCTAGGAACCCTAAGATAAAACATGGTTCTAGGACAATCTGGAAGTGGTCTCATATTTTTGAAGGTAAAACAAAACTTCTCAGGTTAAACCAAATTCTAGGATTTTTCAATTGCACATTTTTGGGAAAAAATATTTGGATTTTTTTTGAAGAATATATATTTGCATCTTGGTTTACCCTTTAAACTATCGACGTAGTTTGGTTTGTTCCCGTTGTGAACGACATGACACCACGTCGTTGGATAAAATTGACGTATAATAAGTCGCTCAGAATGAAAAAGCAAAATGGTTCTATAAGTTGGGGAGAGGACCAAAATCAGATTTGATACATGAGAGAGTAAAGTTTGGATACTGCAAATAGTGGAGGCCTGGAGGGATTAGAAGGAAATTTTACAAACTATCAATTCGCAAGATTGTAACTTGGTTAAGAAATCTCGACTGGACATTTGGACCTCTCAGGTCCCCTTGCACGGTATACGTGGGCTTTTCCGTCCAGTGTGCGAGTCTACTCTACAAGCCCAGCTGAGCGAGGTCTACGGCTCGCTCCAGCCTCCAGGAGACGCAAGGCCCAGCAGGCAAAAACAATAGCGCGGCCCATCAGGTAGGCACCTAACCACCACCCTGACCAACGTTTGACGTCGGCAGACCAGACCAGGTGCGGAAGTTCAGACCCAGCCACGGTAGAAGCTACGACAGCGTGCTGCGACGAAGCTTTGTCACTGGCAGCAGATTTGAACGTAGAGAATTCACATTGCATTAGATTGGTCGGTCGTGGTGAAAGGGTAGCTTGTGCCATTAACATCACAGTTCCGAAGGAAATCTCGAACAGAGACTTTTTGTGCATGAGAGGCTCACAATTTAGCTAGATAGATGTTCCTTATCTCTGGATGTAGGACGACATGTATGGCTCCTTGAGCCCGTTGATAGCTTTATTGTGCCCTTTATCACCAATCATCGGTAAAGTCGATCGTTCCACTAATAAAAAGAAAAAGTTATGGACTGTGGAGCAGGCGACAACCCGCGCCAATACTGCCCAATCCAATCCGCGGGCCGGCGGGCACGGGCCTCGGCGTCTACCGGCCACCCGCTCGCGCACGCCCGCGGCATCTTAAAAATTCGGCCCGGCGCCCCCCGGGGGGTCTCCTCCTCTCCAACCCTGGAGGCTGCTGCAGCGTCGAACGAATCGTCGTCCCGTTGGCTGGCTAGCCGAAGCCGCCACACCAGCCTTCGCTGCCTCCTTCGTAACGTAAACCTCGTTGGCTGGCTGGGTTGACGACGGCGGCACCAACGTTTCCCTCGCCACCTCGGTGCCTCCGCCCCAAAGTTCGCCCGCCCACTGCTCGTACATAACCCCACGGTACCGTACGGCGCTCCCTCTCCCTCTCGCTCGCGCCCAGCGCCCCGCCCCGCCGCGAGCCACCCTGCTCGCTCGCCTAGTCGACACGCCATGGCCCTCCCGCCGTCCTCTTCGGCGTCTTCGCTCTCCGCCGCGTCAGCACAGCCGACGCCGCTCCACCTCCACCTCACAAGCCGGGCACCCGGCCGCCTCCCGCTGCTCCCCTTCTCGCGCGCCGCGCTCCCGCGGCCGCTGCGCGCCCGCATTCCGCGCACCAACCTCCCAGCGGCCCCGGGCACGCCCCTCCATCGCGCTCTCCCACCACCACCCTCCGCCTCCGCCTCCTCCTCCTCCTCCTCCTCCTCCTCCTCCTCCATCGCCGGCGGCGGCTTTGGCAGCGATGAAGCCGACGACGGCCACAACCACCACGGCGGAGACGGCGGCGGCGGCGGCGAGGGTGGTGGCGACGACGGCGGCCACAACGACCACGGCGGTGAGGGTGGCGGCGACGAATCGCCCGGCGACGCTCGCGGGGAGGCGCTGTTCGTGCTGGCGCAGCTGGGGCGGAAGCTCGACACCCTGCCGTCTGATCTCGCCGCCGCCATCGAGAGCGGCCGGATCGGGGGCGACATCGTGAGCCGCTTCAGCGAACTCGAGGCGAACGGTTTCATCAAATGGCTCCTCCAGTTCGAGGGGTTCAGGGAGAGACTCCTCGCCGACGAACTCTTCCTCACCAAGCTCGGCATAGAGTGCGGCATCGGTCTCGTCGCCAAGGTCACCTCTCACCTCGGCACTCTCTCCTTTTCTATATATTTTTTTTATTTTTTTTTCGAGAACGTGCGCTGCACTAGTTTCATTAAGTAGTTTCTATTTTTTTTTATAAAAATGAAAACAAATACTACTCCTGACAGTTCTGTATTATACTGTAGTGATCAATTGCGTCGAGCTGTGTAGTGCTAATTTGACTCCTTTTGTTCAGACTGCGGCTGAGTTGCAGAAGAGGGGGGACAATTTCTTCAAAGAGATTGAAGTTGTCATATCTGATGTGGTACGCCCGCTTAACTGTGCTTATGTCATATCATCCAACTTGCTTCAAGCTTCAGTATGCCTTCGTTTTGGTACTAGTTCTCAACCGATAGCGCATTAGATTGTTAAGTCAGGACAAATCTGCACTTTCATCTTTGCAGCACGTGTATAAGGTTTGGAACTGAAATGTGAAAACTGGCAAAATCTTATAAGTTGATACATACTACTCATCCAATTTTTCACTTTACATCCTAGAATCCCTGCCTGCCTGTATCTTTTTAAACTTTGGCCATTAATATGTATAAAATATCTATACTAGTAGGGAGCGAGCCGTAGCTCGTGTGGCAAAGCTGCTGGTGGTGCAGCGGCCGGTCGTGGGTTCGAGCTCTGCTCGACCCATGATTTCCCACCGGGGGTTTTCCCTATTTTAACAGGGCCTCTCTTGCGTGGGGATTACGACGCGCCCGTTGTCTACGGAGCCTCTCTTCAAGGACGCGATCTTGGAATCTAGGTGTAGTTGTAGGATCTGTTTGTATACTTGAGGTGTGCGTGGGTGTGAGTATGTGTGGTGTTGGTGAGAGGCGCAAAATATCTATACTAGTAACACAAAATTACAAGTACTGTAAAAGAAAATTAACCAAGGGAGGTACATTTTTTTTTATACAAAAAAAATTCTGAATAGTAGCTGGTTTATGTGGTTGGTTAAACTAGCTTTACCAGTGGGCTCTTTATCAGTATCTACATTTCAGTAGTGTTCTTTGTCAAAAGGATGTTGGCTATCGCTGGGGACTATAACAGTAGTGGCAAAATTTGGAAATAGGGTCAATTTCATCTAATGAGGATGAGACTCACTATTTTGTTAAATAATCAAGTCTGGAAACAAAACAATCACAATATCCCAAATATGTCAGAGCCCTGGCTTTTCCATGGAACCATCCTGTTCATTTCTCATTCTTTCATTGTTACTGATGAAACATGCCAATCTTTGCAATCTCATGCTAACGGAAGACCTTAAGATCTACTCTCTATCAAACAGAACATATTTTCTGTGGTTTCACTTCACTAATTATAAATACCTCACTATCTGATATCACATGATTGTACCTTTCTACACTGAACATTTAAACTCTTCTGATATGGAATCTAATTCAGTTGTTGCTTCTGATACTACCTAGGTCATGGCGATTGTTGCGGATGTCATGCTTGTCTATCTTCCTGCTCCAACTATTGGTTTAAAGCCTCCACTTGCAAGAAATGCCTCAGCTATTGCCAAATTTTTCTCTAGCTGCCCTGATAATGCTTTCCAAGTAAAGCAACCGTTTCCCTTTTCCTAGAGTTGAATGGACCTCCTATTTCTTTCCCTTGTATTCGAAAACATGTTATGCGACTTTTTTGCAGATTGCTCTGGCTGGAAGATCATTCACACTTGTGCAGAGGCTTGGAGCTTTTGTGGTACTGTAGATTAATTGCATTCGATTGTTAACTATTTTATGATAATCATAGTTATCTGGATTTATTTGCAAGCCATGTTGATCAACTAACAGCGGCTGCTTCTTTCCAGAGGAATGCTGTAAAGCTTTTGGCAGTGGGAACTACTGCTTCTTTTGTAAGTTTGTTTATCTCATAGCTATTCTGTGATGATCTTCATTAGCAGTCTCTTTTGATCTTTTGCTAGAAAATTGTCATTCTCTTTTCTGAGCGATATACAGTTGAACATGATCCTGTTACGAAGAAACACTTCTCCAAAACGGGAATTATCCGCTAGCAATATGTTATTGTTATGCATGCAAAATTTATTTATGTATTAGTTAGTTTCATCTCCCTGAATTAGTTCTCTAAGCTTGCAATGCCTATGAATTTGTCATCTTCCCAGGTTGGCACTAGTGTCACCAATACAGTGCTCAAAGCAAAGGCGGCTGTTAACAAGGACCTTGAGGATGAAGTTGTGGAAATTCCAGTTGTCCAAACTAGTGTTGCCTATGGTGTATACATGTCAATTTCTAGTAACCTCAGGTAAACAGAGTTCCTACATATTTTAGCATACAAGACATACTTAAGCTTTTGAATTTATGACTGATCATCTTGTTTTGCTATGAATAGCCAGAGAGAGTAAGTGTGTCAGTTGAATTGGCAAACTTGATTTTTTCCCCCTTGAAACAGATCGCAGCTGTGAAACATGTAGCAAATAGATACAGACGATGTTGATGTTAACAATTTGGTTTGCCATTCACAATTTCATTCGTATGACAAAATTTATATACTTCATCAGGTATCAGCTTCTGGCTGGTGTGATCGAACAGAGGATCCTGGAGCCGCTGCTGCATAACCAGAAGCTACTACTGAGTGCAATGAGCTTCATCGTTCGTACGGGCAACACATTCCTTGGCTCTTTGCTGTGAGTAACATTCACCTCACCGGAAATTGAAATCTTGCATCCTGCTGTTGCTGTATTTGCTTACTGGCGAACTTTGTGAACAGCTGGATTGACTATGCCAGATGGATAGGCGTCCAAAAGTCTCACGATCACGAAGAGGCCTAAAAGTTCTAGCAGCTTGTCTGCATGTTCTTCTGTCACTGGGCATGTTCACAATACCATCGATGGCTTGCCTGCCTCTAGAATGCCGCTCTACTCTTCATTGGATTGGAGGCCCCCTCTATATATAGGACAAATCCCAATTTTGTTCGGAAAACCACAAGTAGGGATATATCCGTCGAATTCTCGTATGCAACGACAACGTCGTTTTACCCCTCAACTTTTCTTTTCTTGCTTGCAACTTGCAACAAGGGCTGTCATTGTTCAAAATTCAAATATATGTTACATTGGGAATTTCATGCGACTTCCTAAACTCTAGGAAGTATCGCTTGTCCTGTTTCATATGTACGTATGCATTGTAGCCTTGTTGTATTTCCTCAATGCCTTGGTTGTTTTGTCGGTTAGAGTTCTTGACAACTGTTAAACAGATTCTGTCGGAGTATACTCAGGGCCGCCTTATTACCAGACAAACGGAGATGCTGCCCCGACAACATGTAAACTGTTAGATCCGTTCAATGGCAGTGCAACATGCAATTAGAAAATTGTGATCCTACTTTGCCATCTTATTATTTTCTTCACGGAACAGCTACTCTAGTGCAACATACAAATAACAGCTATCGCTAGAATTCAATATTCCATTCCTATTAACATTGAATTATTGTCTTGTTTATGAACCTTATGCATCTGATAGCATCATTGCCGTTTGTAGCTCTATGCAGCACGGAGAAGGATACGGATACGGCAATTTCCCAGAAAACAAGATACGTAATAATAAAAGGACGCACTGGAGAGCTCCCGCTCTATGTGGGGTCTGGAGAAAGGTGTCAGTGGCAAATATTACCCTCGCCTATGCAATGTGAGGAGACTGCAACTTGAACCCGGAACCCTACAAGCGGTAAAACTCTACCGCTTGCACCAGACCTGTGCTTCGAAAGTCTATAACTTGAGTACTGTAATCACTAATCATTAGTTCAGTACTCTACGTGCAACCATACATGATATAAACATCACCAGATCACTGATCATTTGTTGAATCGTCCTCTCCCCTGCATCGCGGGAGCTGGCTGCGGCCATGGCGAACTGGTGGGTGCTCCCGGTGCGGCAGTTTCGAGGAGGGGAGAAGTTGAATGATGGCACGGAGGGGGCGGAGGTTCGTCTCCGGCGGCCGGCGAGCGGTGGCGCATGCCCTGCGTAGGAGGCGGCGATGCTGGCCGTGGCTATGGCGGACTGGTGGGTGCTCACCGGCGCGGCAGTTTGGAGGAGGAGGAGAAGTTAATTGATGGCACGGAGGGGGCGGAGGCTCGCCGCCGGTGGCCGGCGAGTGGGGCGCAACCCCTGCGCAGGAGGCGGCGCGCGTGTGCGCAGGCGGCGGTGCGAGCTGCGACAGCGCGAGGTGTCGTGACGGGGAGATAAGGAGCGCTTGTTGGGCTGGGCCGTATGCCAGAGGTAGATACGTATCAGGTCACGTACTCACTATTCCAGTTGCTCAAAAAAAAAAGTACTCACTATTCCAAAAATAAAAATCAGATGTTGCTAAATAAAAAAAAATCAAATACTTGAAGGATACGTACCAGAGCCGTATCAGTGACGTATCCGTAACAGATATGTATCCGATACGCGATACGGCCCCGTATCCGCGTTACTCCCTCTATCCCAATAAGATTGACGTTCTAGCATTGCAACGTTGTCCCAGTATTAATGTCGTTTTAGGTGCAGCGCGCTTATCCACCATACTGTCCAGCTAGCCAGCTATCCTGTAGCACGCTTATCCATGCCCGGGAAGAGGAGCGCAGAGATGAGAGAGCACTATAGAATAGGGTACGTTGGTATTTTGCCTTGTGTCTTGTAGCTGTGTATCAACCCAAAACGTCTCTAATTCTAGGACGGAGGGAGTATGTAGTTGTAGCTAGGGTGGTCCATTATTAAAAAAAAACAATTCAAATGTAACATGCGGATACACGGTATAAATTGCGTAGTTCAATGCAATTTTAAACTAAAGATACCAAAGAGCAATTCTAACATTAGCCGTCAAAACAACGATGGTACTTTTTATTTGAGGGCTCTTACTACTTTTGAGGCCTTATTTTTTCGGGCTGCACGCCAACAAGAGCCCTATTCTCAATTCCCTTACACATTATATGCATATTATATATTTTTAAGAACGTAATATTATATAATAATTTATTTAAACTATAACAATAAAGCACTATACTTATTATAACGAATATTCAAATTCAAATTCAAATACATTTTTTTCTGAATTCAATGATAGTCGATCATGACATATTATGCTGAGCTTCTTCAACTCTTGATTCCTCAAGGGACACCTCAGAGAGAAGATGCACGCAGTCCAGCATTTGTTGGGTCCGAGGCTCCACCTCAGATGCAATAAAGTTTGATCTAAACAAACAGAATGGTGAAGTCATAGAATTCTGCATCTACTATGAGCTAGCAAATGGCATGACGGGGATTTTCTTGATTGAATGATTCAGCGTTTATATGGATGCGCCGTATGATACTCGGGTATAAAAAGACTAGAATAGCTACAGTTTTCAATGAGAAACAGACCTATTTTCTTCCAAATGCATAAAACAATTCAGCTAACCCCCTAATAGGCCTTACAGTTGAGTAAATGCAAATCAAACTGGCCCATCAACAGGACTCTGCCAACTTGCCAAGCCTCACGCGAAGGCCGAGCAGCAGACAGGCTTCTTGACTCATATATAGGCCTTTGGTTGGGCCGAGCCCCGGGTGGTCCGCAGCCCACAGGGACCACCCTGTAGCTGAAAAAAATCCGTATTACCTCTCTCAATTTTTACGAAAGTCCATCTTTTCTCCTGAACTCCAAAATCGAGCAAAACACATCCCTCAACTTTTAAAACCGTTCATCTTACCTCCTTGGCCTGGTTATAAGCGGTTTTGAAGGCGGTTTTGTCTTTTGTCTTATTTATTTATTTCGGCGGAATCTTTGAAAAATCATAGTAAATCACCGAAAAATCATAAAATAGAAAATCTAATTTTGTTGGACTCCACATGAGTAGATCTACATAGTGAACATATAATATGGTATACTTTAGTACAATTTTTTTGCAATAGCTTTAGATCTATGCTTTTCTATAATTAAATAAAATAATTCATAGCTGCAGTTTCTATGGTTCAATTGTGGTGAAATTTTTATGATGGACTAATTATTGTATGCTTAAACTTTAGTAAAAATTTCATACTCATTGGATCATGTATATCTTAGTTATAGATTTTATTTAGGTTTATGCTTGTTAAATATAAATAAATCTATAACTAAGTTATACATGATCCAATGAGTATAAAATTTTTACTACAGTTTAAGCATACAATAATTCGCCCACCATAAAAATATCACCATAATTGGACCATAGAAACTGCAGCTATAAATTATTCCATTTAATTACAGAAAAGCATAGATCCAAATCCATAATAAAAACTTTGTACTAAAGCATACCATATTATATATTCACTGTGTAGATTTACTCATGTGGAGTCCAACAAAATTAGATTTTCTATATTTATGATTTTTCTGTGATTTACTATGATTTTTCAAAGATTTAGCCAAAATAAATAAATAAATAAGACAAAACCGTCTTCAAAACCGCTTATAACTGGGCCAAGGAGGTAAGATAAACGGTTTAAAAAGTTGAGGGAGGTGTTTTGTCCGATTTTGAAGTTCAGGGAGGAGAAGCGGACTTTTGCCAAAGTTGAAGAAGGTAATTTGGACTTTCCCCCTGCAGCTCCGCCATCGCTGCCGAGCGCTCTAGGGCTCTCTAGCGCACACGGCAGAGGCAGGAAGCCCAACTAGGCCCTACACCTTACAAAAAGCCCATAGCATATTATTTTGCACGGGCCGTGAAACCAATAGAGCCCAGTAAGCTAAAACCTAATTTTGCTAAAAAAACTGAAACCTAATTAATAGCCCTTGCGGTTGCAGGCTTGCAGCCCTCGATCCAGACGCCATCATTCTGGGCGTTCGGTTTTAACCAATGGTTCGGTTCGGTTTCTTCGGTTTTCCAAAATTTTAGTTTCCAGAAAATGACCCCTGATCAGTTTGCTAAAATTCTAAAAACCAACCAATTTTGGTTCAGTTTTTTAGTTTGGTTTTTCGGTTAAAACCAAATAAACCGATGCAAGAAAATATCAGACATGATTTAGAACTGACAGCACAGCACAGCACAGTACAAACTTGCACAGCACAGTATATTATTTGAAGACTCAAGATTATTGCAAACTTAACAATTCAATGCTCAAATCAAATATTACAAATTTGTAGTTCATTCTTGATAATAAACCACAATACTCCATCAGTTTTGATAAACAACAGGAAAAAAACAGATTCCAGCCAGCAGGCATCAACAACAGCAAGAGAACAATGCTCCATGGCGCCACCAGGATGTGTCCAAACATCTAGCTAACCAACTTACCATTATCAAAATGCAGTAGCAGTAGTGCTATCATTAGAAATGGCTTGGGCACCAATTACGTGATCCCGCTCAATCATGCTCCCTCACGCGCACGCCCACGCAGCCGCCTCCTCTCGCATCTACCTTCACCCTCGCGCTTGCGCTCGCCAGTAGGAAGGGGCGTAGGGCACACATCTGCTCGGAGGCGACAGCGTGCGGGCGTGGCTTCGGGCGTTCGGCGGCGTGCGCGGGCACGGTGGCCGGCGTGCGACCTATGGCAGGCAGCGGCTCTCCTCCACTCCTCACAGATCCCGGCAGGTAGAGTTCCCTCCGCCGCGCCGCTGCTCCGCCTCCTCCTCCCCCAACGCTGCCCTTACCCATCGCCTGTGCCCGCCCGCTCCACCTCCGCCCTTGCTGCGCCTGCGAACGACCCCCAACGCTCGGAGGCCCAGCTGTGTCTTCGTCTTCCTCACCAACACCCAACGTGGCCAGAAGAAAAAAGAAAAGAAAACTTGGACTTTTCCATGATTTAAAGGGGATATAAAAAAGAAAATAAAAGAAAAAAGGTAGACAGAATGAACGGAAAAATGGAGGGACAACAGGAAAAAACGTGTGTCAAATAAGAAAGAACTAACGGTCTAAAAAGAGAAAAACGAACGCGGATGTAAGAGAAAAATGAACTGACTTACAGGCGCCGCACGTCCGATCCGGGCGCTAGCATCCGGACGGTGTTCGTATAGGGAGTGAGCAAGGGCCTAGCGCGTCGAGCTCGCGAGCCAGTGCTCTAGCAGTGGGCTTGTGCCGCCCAAGACATCACCCGTGCCACCCCCAATGTCGCCCGCGCCGCCAGCCGCTTCCCACGCGAATTCCATGTGCAACACTCGATCAACTTTTGAAACATCCAGATATAACAGTTGCAACATACAAAAGAAGATAGATGAAACACTTGAAACAAGCGTCTGAAATACTTGCAAAAACATCTAAAAAACATTTAAAAACCATTACAAACATACGCAACAGTCACATAAAACACTTGCAAACATATATGTATGAGACATCTGAAAACACTTAAAACATATGCTTACAACATGCATATATATGCAACATCTAGATCTACTTTGGCAACATCCAGATAAAACGCTTGCAACATACGTCTAGAACAGATGAAATTAGAACATACACATGAAACATACGTGTACCGCTATTACAACATGTGCAACATCCCGATCTACTTTTGCAAAATCGATATACAATAGTTGCAACATAACTCTGAAACATCTAAAACACTTAAAACATACTCTTGCAATTGCGACTTTCACCCTTCCTCTTCGTTACGACGCAACACAGAGCGGGGAAACGGCTGATTCTGAAAATCTGCATCCTTGCCACCGTCATCGTAGGTACTGGTGGGCGAGTCGTCGAGGGAGACAGTGGACCAGGAGCCATGGAGAGAGAGAGGGAAAGGTCAATTGGTCGCCGCTTCTAGCGCGAGCTACGACCAGAGAGGGACGAAAGCGGGCGGAAGGGGGGGAGGGGGAGGGCGATGCAGAATGGAAACCATACACATCATTTAGTGAGCACGGTGGAGAGGGAAGAAGCCGCGCGTTGGCGCTCCAGTGTGGTGGCGAGGAAGGATGAAGGCAGACTGGTGGCCAGGCGCAGTGAAGAACGCCATGCCAGAGGGGTCGCCGTGGACCATGTCGCAGCGGCGAGAACTCGACGAGTGGAGAGTATGGTTCAGTCTTGTTTCTGGAGTGGATTGGCTAAACGATTCTCGGTTAAGCGAGCATGGTGGAACGTTGGGCTGTTCAGGTTGGCATCGCGGCCCACCAACGGAGGTGTCCAGATGATCAGACGCCTGAGCCTAAGCATTTCCGAAAAACAAAAAACCGAAAAATAAAAAGAAGTTGCGTCCGCACGCTTAAAAAATGGAGGCTCAAACGGATGTCCGGGTAAAATATTAATAATTAGACTTTTCATAACATATTTTAATTATTTTTATCAGATTTTAAGGCTCATAATAAATATTAGTAAAAGATTAATGTGATACGGAAAATTGATTGAAGACTGATTCAAACTTAAATAGATGGATATTGTTTATATCTTGTTCTAGGGTTAGAAAAGGTTTAAGAAGAGCTACACGCGTGCATAGATTCAGCTAGGCTATAATATGAGTCGTGCTATGCCAACGAGGTTTTGCAACTCCAAACTGAGTAATGCTGCACAAGTAGTTAGAGGTGTGGACAGAAAAATAGAATGAAATTCTGTCTCTATAATAAAATAGTACTGGGTATAGATGTGGAGTACAAACACCCATGTAAATCTTCTAGAAGTCCAGGTTCCAACTAAGTATTGCTTAAAGAAGCAAATTATCGACAAGTGATATATATACTTGGGAAAATTATATTTTTATTCTCATAAAATACTTGGGAAAATTAAAAGTAGATAACTACTAAGAGAATAATATACAAATTAAAATAAAATGCGTACATTGAGGTAAAAAAACGTAAAATGTCTACATTTTTGTTCATAGGAAATATTTTTTTTCTAAAAACTATGAGAAATTACAAAGCAAAAAAAATCTGTACCTTATACTAAAGAACAAAAAATTGCTAACACTTGTTTAGTCGTGAATGCCCAAATTCTCTGCTATGTTTCTACTGCTCTGACCTCTATACATGGTGTGGACGAGGCGTCAGACTCTCTATACACGGATTCGGACTACAAGCCCTACAATGGACTTCTGTAATATAAGGGCACCCGTAATAGCAACTTATTGTTTCATATTATAATACAAGCTAGAGAAAATCTAGCTTTTGACCAGGAGTTAAGAGTTAGTCTCGTACATATATTTTAAGATTCTACGAGGATGTCACGTGGGGCTAATGGCGAAGCTAGAGGAGATCGAAGGGGGTGCACTTGCATTGTGGGTGCATAGACTTGTGTTGTGGGGTGCATACATGGTGGGATTTTAGTCATTATAACTGATTTTTTTTAAAATTTGGGGGGTGCATTTGCACCCTCTAATCATAGTGCAGCTTCGCTCCTGTGTGGTGCTATTCAAGTTATGAGCTATGTGCTAAAAATTAATATTATCGGAGAGAATGACTTAGAGCCAGTAGCTCATCCTATCGCAGGTGCCCTAAGCTGGTTAATTAAAGTTGAGTCAAATAAAAAACAAATACGTGGCAGCCTACAACTTCTGCATCCAGCCCCAAAAAGGACTTGGTCATTGGTCCATGCTCGACCAAAGACAACTTTGTTGATCACAGGCAAACACAAAATAATTGGACTTGACCATGCAGGCAAGCACATTGGGCTTTGTGTGCCTCATGGGCTTCGGTCGATACACCCTGCTGTGGCTGCCGTGACACAGGTGCTACTCATGTTGAGCATGTGTGGACCGTGATGCTGATGCAGCTGCTTTTACTTTTTATATAAGTCCTTTATAAGTCCCAGCTCGACATCGACATCCCAACAAGAAGCAAGGGGGCAATGCGCTGCATTAAGCTTACTTGAGGATGTAATTACAATTTATGCTAAAGCAAAATTTTTGTGTATAATGGTAACAAATACAATAACTTCGTCTATGGTGAGGCGTCTTTGGTGTCCCAGCATAGCAGGTCCCAAGCCCTGGTAAAGGAGGAGGGTTGTGTTAGGCGCGGTGAGCCAATGTAAAAACTTAGCCACTTTAATGGAGATGAAACCCAAAAGAATCCCGTTGGGGCGTAACCTTCTTAGCGATGCGCCATGTTGGAACCCGGGTATGGTGTTAAATGAGCAAGGGCCACGTCGTCACCCCCGTGACACGCCGTGTCGCGATCTGGACACGGTGTCAAATGAGCAAGGATCGAGTCGTCGCATCCTTAGTGGCGCGCCACATCGGCGCCCGGGTGTGGTGCAAAATGAGCAAGGGTCTTTACACCTACCTCAGCGGGTGCAAAGGGTAAGGAAGCTAGTCGAGCCAACTAGGATCCATTTAGGTAGTTGGAATGTAGGGTCCCTTACAGGTAAGTTAAGAGAGTTAGTGGACACAACAGTTAGGAGGCGTGTAAATATCTTATGCGTCCAAGAGACTAAATGAAAGGGGCAGAAGGCGAAGGAGGTGGACAATACCGGCTTCAAGCTCAGGTACACAGGGACAACTTCAAATAAAAATGGAGTAGGAGTTTTGATTGATAAGAGCCTCAAGGATGGTGTGGTGGAGGTGAGAAGGAAAGAGGATAGGATCATCTTCGTTAAACTTGTCATTAGTGATATGGTCTTAAACGTAATTAGTGCGTATGCCTCCAAGTAGGCCATGATGAGAGTGATAAGCGGCTTTTCTGGGAAGACTTAGATCGTTTGGTTAGAGCTGTCCCTAGTAGCGAGAAGCTCTTTATAGGAGGTGATCTTAATGGCCATGTAGGTACATCAAGTGCAGGTTTCGAGGCGGTTCATGGGGGTTTCAGATATAGTAGCAGGAACCAGGAGGGAGAGGAAGTCTTAGACTTCGTCATATCTTTTGATCTGATAATAGCTAACACTTTCTTCTGTAAGAGACAGTCCTATTTAGTGAGCTTTAGTAGCGGCCAGTACTCTAGTCAAATCGACTTTGTCCTTACAAGAAGGAGGGATAAATGAACATGCGTGGACTGTAAGGTGATACCTAGAGAATGTGTGGTCGCTCAACACAAGCTGGTGGTGGCTGATTTTTGCTTTCTGGTGCAAGCTCGTGAGAACAAACAAGCTAGGGTTGCTAGAACAAAGTGGTGGAAATTAGAAGGAAAGGCATCAAAGGTCTTTAAGGAAAAGGTCATTGAATATGGCCCTTGGAATGATGAAGGCGATGCAAACAGCATGTGAGAGAAGATGGCAACATGCGTTCGGAAGGTTGCTTCAGAGGTGCTTGGAGTGACCAAAGGGAGCGGATGCGACTCGAAAGATATTTGGTGGTGGAATGAAGATGTGCAAAAGGCTATTAAGGAAAAGGAGTGCTATAAGCACTTATATCATGACAGGTGTGCAAACAACATAGAGAAGTATAAGGAGGCAAAGAAGACTACAAAACAAGCGGTGAGTGAGGTAAAGGGGTGGGCCTATGAGAACCTTTACCGACGTTTGAGTACGAAGGAAGGAGAGAAGGACATTTATAGGATGGCTAGGGCTTGCGATAGGAAGACAAGGGACTTCAACCAAGTCAAGTGCAGAAAGGATGAGAGGGAGAATCTCTTGGTGAAGGAGGATGGGATCAGACATAGATGGCAAGAGTATTTTAATAAATTGTTCAATGGTGAGAACAAGAACACCACCGTTCAGTTAGACGACTTGTTTGATGACACTAACAGGCGCTTTGTGCGGAGGATTCAAGAATCGAAGATCAGAAAAGCCTTGAAAATGGTGAAAGGGGGCAAAGCGATGGGCCCTGATGGTATCCCAATCAAGATGTGGAGATGTTGAAAGCATCTAGGCCCCTAGTTGGGTTTTAGAGATTAATGACGATACGAGATTACTATGACTAACGTGTGTTTTGCATAGATAATTTGAGTTAGGTCATGGTAATGAAAATTGATTGGGCAGTCATGTTTGTCATACCCCTGTCGATGAAAATCATTTCGGTTTTCAAAGGATGGATGACAAGGTTAAGGACGATCTAGTTCTAAGTGTCGTTTGGTATTGGAGAGACACTTGTAGTAGTTTAGGACTTTATTTTTCCTTTGGCTATACTATTAAGGGGGTATGGACTAGTAGCTTGACTTAGGTGAGTCTAGTGGGTTAGGTGTGGTGCACACTTGTCAAACCTAGCACTAGGTAACTTAGGAATAGCACTAAGATCAATTGGAGTCAACTTTATTCACATAGGATTTTGAGTTGGAAGTGAATGGAGGGTCAAATGATTGACCAGACGCTAGTATGGTTGTGACCGAACGCTGGAGGGTGAGTCTGGTCAGTTCATTTAATCAACTATAGTCGTCTGGTACTGACTGGACACTGAACAGTAAAGTGACCGGACTCTGGGTGCCAGCGTCCGGTCAACTCCAGAGAGGTTCTGGAGAGGCTTTTTCGTGACCGGACGCGTCCGGTGGGTGCTGATCGGACGCTGGTCAGAATCCAGTACCTGACTGAACGCTGAACAGTGAAGTGATCGGACTCTGGGTGCCAACGTCCGATCAACATCAGTAAGGTTCCAGAGAGAGGTTTTGATGACCAGACACGTCCGGTCAGTACTGACCGAACGCTGGTCAGAGTCCGATCAGAGCTTAACGACTCTCTCTGACATAGTAGCGGGTAACACTAACCAAAGCATCCGATCAACCCGCAGAATGCTGACTCAACCTCTAAACATTATGTTTTGAATGAGGGGATATAAATACTTACTTCACTCATCCATAGGAGGTCTCTTGCCCATTTGTTCAGCTGAGAAACACCTTTAGAGTGCAAAGAAGAGCAAGAGCCTAGTGAGGTGATTGAGATTTGAGAATTCAAGATTAAGGACCTCGTTAGTGCATAGAGAGTAGCAAGTGTGTATCCACCCTTCTCATTAGGCTTGTCTTGGTCAAGTGAGAGTTTGTGCTTGTTACTCTTGGTGATCGCCATCACCTAGACGGCTAGGTGGTGATTGTGAGCTTGGTGATCATCTGGTGGAGCTTGTGGATGACCCAAGTCAAGTTGTGAGCGGTTGTGGGCAATTCACCGTGACAGAGTGTCAAAGAATCAGCCCATAGAGAGCACTTGATCCTTGCACGGATCAAGGGGGAGCTACACCCTTGCGCGGGTGCTCCAACGAGGACTAGTGGGGAGTGGCGACTCTCTGATACCTCGGAAAAATATCGCCACGTTCCTTTCCCTCTCTTTACTTTGAGCAATTCATTTCATGTCTTTATATTCTTAGAATTGCCATGCTAGAGTAGGATTGAAACATCGGGTGCAAAACTTTTATGCGGGAGAACAATAGAACACATTCTAGGCACAAGGGGTGAAGTAGGCTAAGTGTAGGGCTTAATTATTGCAAAAAAATTAGAATTAGCCTAATTCACCCCCCTCCCCTCTTGGGCATCTTGATCCTTTTATATGTCTTGGGATATAGCAATAGTATGACTAACCAAGATGTTCAACAATATCTTTCGATCGAATAAGATGCCTAAGAAGTGGAGAAGAAGCATATTGGTACCAATCTACAAGAACAAGGGAGATATCCAAAGTTGTACTAATTATCGAGGAATTAAGTTGATGAGCCACACTATAAAGTTATGGGAGAGAGTCATCAAGTAGCGCCTGCGAGGAACGACGCAGATATCAACAAACCAATTTGGTTTTATGCCCAGAAGGTCAACCACAGAAGCAATCTTCTTAATAAGACAAGTTATGGAGCGGTTTAGAGAGCAGAAGAAGGACCTCTACTTGGTTTTCATTGACTTGGAGAAGGCTTATGACAAAGATACCAAGAAATGTTATGTGGGTAGTCTTTGGACAAACATAAAGTCCCATCAAAATACGTGACCTTCATCAAGGACATGTACAACAATGTTGTGACTAGTGTTTGAACAAATGATGGTAACACAGATTACTTTCCAATTAAAATTAGACTTCATCAAGGGTCAGCCTTAAGCCCGTATCTCTTTGCCTTGGTGATGGATGAGGTTATCAGGAACATACAAGAGGATATCCTTTGGTGTATGTTGTTCGCTGATGATGTAGTGTTAGTGGATGAAAGCCAGGCGAAAGTAAATAGAAAACTAGAGTTATGGCGGTAGACCCTTGAGTCTAAAGGTTTTAGATTGAGCAGAACTAAAACCAAATACATGAGATGCGACTTTAGCGGAGTTATACAGGAGGAGAGAGATGTGAGTTTAGAAGGTCAAGTAGTGCGTAAGAAGGATACCTTTCGGTATCTGGGATCGATGCTGCAGAGGGATAGAGATATTGATGCGGACGTTAGCCATAGAATCAAAGCAGGGTGGATCAAGTGGCGACAAGCTTCTGGCATTCTCTATGATAAGAGGGTACCACAAAAGCTAAAAAGCAAGTTCTATAGAACGACGATTAGACCGGCTATGTTGTATGAAGCAAAATGTTGGCCTACAAAGATTCAACGTGTTCAACAACTGAGTGTTGCAGAAATACGTATGTTGTGATGGATTTGCGGTCACACAAGAATGGACCGAGTTCGGAACGATGATATACATGATTGCCTAGAGGTTGTACTAATTGAAGAAAAGCTTGTCCAACATCGGATGAGGTGGTTTGGCCATATCCAAAGAAGACCTCTAGAGGCACTAGTGCATTGTGGAGTCATAAGACAAGCTAATAATATGAGGAGAGGTAAAGGAAGACTGAAATTGACATGGGGGAGGCAATAAAAAGAGATTTAAAAGCTTGGGATATACCTAGAGATCTATATTTGAATAGGAGTACTTGGAAAGCAGCTATTGAAGTGTCTAAACCGTGACTTAGGGCTCTTGGTGGGTTTGAACTCTAACCTACCCTAACTTGCTTGGGACTGAAAGGCTATATTGTTGTGTTGTTGTGTATATTGTATTTTAGTATTTGTCATCAACATACTAACTTTTTTTGTATTATTGTAACAAATACACTAAAAATATCGTATATTGTAAAAAAATAATACTTTTAGTGTATCGAAGCCCATAATTTTTATTTAGCTGTGGCGTATGTTGGATTTGATTATATACAAGGGTTAGATTTGGGTACAGTACACCGTTTGATTTGTGCTCGATTTTGGTCCAATTTTATTTTTTGTCTATTATTGTTGGATCTTAAGGTAGGTTTGGGGATTTGTTTTTTATACTAGAGTCGTGCCCGTGCGTTGCAACGAAATAACAAAGTGCTTAAAATAAAGTTTGTATGTGTATGTATTATATTACCAAAAAAACCAATTTTTGAGTGTGATGTGTAGTTTCGACCATATGCAAGTGCCTGCCACCTGGTCATCATGACCAAGATGAACTCATAGTTGATCAAGCCATTGTCGTGAACGTTATCCTCTTGAAACGATGGCGCGCGCAGCAGCTGGCTAGCAGTTGAGCATAGTGTTGATGGCGTGCGTTATAACAGGAACAAAAAATAGTTCCA